>NW_017728991.1:4491147-4496954 GCF_001723915.1 Gavialis gangeticus | reverse complement strand
GCATGCTTGGATTTCTAAGCAGGGAGGCTCTCTCCTGCTCATAATGTATCGAGAGAAACTGGAGTCTGTTTGCATTTTTTTTGAAATAAGATTGCACCCCAAAATATATCCGCCCCTGTCACCAAGTTATCATCTCGATCTGGGCTGGGGCTTTTGTGATATCATTGAGAAAATGACCCAAAATACAATGGCCAGGTGACCTCAGATCCCGTAAATATAGCAACTCCTTGTCTCTATACATTTTCTTGCTTCCTTATGGAGCATAGCATGCCTCCTTGCAGCGGAGGACATGCTTTCTTCATATGCACGTTATGGTTTTCTAATAATACAAAAAAAAGCACGTGCAATCCCGTCATTTCCAGTAAGTGCTTTTCCCCTGGGGTGTCAGCTGTATTGTCACAGCCTGTTCCAGGCTGGAATAGCCTTTTGCCAAACCGAGCAAGCTCGATCTTGTCTTTTGAAACAGGCAAGAGAAAGAGCTGCAATTAAAGTTGACTAATTACTTCAGCAGGATCATGTTCAGTTCAGGTCAGTTCATGTTCAGTTTGCATTTTAACCCAGCGCCCTCTAGAGCTCTGCGTTTCCTGGCCGTGTCTAGGCTCGAGCGTGACGGCAAAGGGTGTCATAGAAAAACAAACCCTGCCATGCCCACAGGAAAGCTTGCCGGGAACGGGGAGAGAAACGGCTGCTTCCAGAAAAACGGTAATTGCTGCAAATTGTTAGGTTCGAATGGTAAAGTCGAAATGAGGTGTTTGTGCCTTTTTTGGGGGGCCAGGTATTTTCTAACACACCCAAACAGCCTCTGGATGTGTGCCTTGGGATTTTGCTGACATGCTTTATGTTCTCACATCATTTTATCCCCGAATGCAGAGCACCGCGTAATGGGAGCCGTATTGCTGCGAACGAGCTGCTTGCATTGCCCTGTTGCACCTGGCTCTTCGCCTTTTGGCCAGGACCCCCATTTATACCTGAGCTCGAGGAACGTTTGACCCGATTGAGAGCTTGTTTCTAATCCAGTTCAGGTTAACGCAGTATAAGGAAAGCGTGGCCTGCAGATGCGAACCGAACTGAATTTTGCTCCCGCTGTGCTGGGTTTTGCTAAGTACGCGGCGCGCAGTGGTTGTTCCCCAAGCCAGAACAAAACCTGGTCCTGTGTGTTCAAAATTAGTTTAGGCAGCGTGCTGTAGGACTTGTGCAAAGGGACACGGTGCTCTCCCGTAGGCTTCGTGGCACGAGCTGCTGCCTGCATTGAGTGCCAGGACCGTAGGCTTTCCATGCGGCTCACCAGACAAAGAAACTTTATATTTTGAACTCTGGGCCCTGAATCTGCATCACCAGACTGGGCTGGCATTTCAGGGAAATAAGGTCAGCCACTGTAGACGAGCTTCATTTTGCAACGTGTAAGTGCAGAGGGAGTGAGGAAAAAAAAAAACAACAACATAAAAAATGAAAGTTTCTGGCTCTGCTATTGCCTCTCTCTTGTTTCACAGGCAAGAAGAGAAACCCGGGGCTGAAAATTCCTAAGGAAGCATTTGAGCAACCACAGACAAGCTCCACGTAAGTCTCCAAACATGGAGGGAGAACAAAAATAAAACCACTAACCCCAGCTGCTTTCCAAAGATGCATAGCCTTCTGCCTCCCCCTCGGCGCTCAGGAGCGGGGAGCTCTGCCTTCAGCATCCTCTCGCACAGCCGCGGCGTGAAGGGAGCTCCCGGCCGTTGTGCTGGACATCTGGGAGCACTGAGTTTCAGCAGGGGTGGGCAAAGGGGCAGCAGAAAAATCTGCTCTAAGTGCGTTCGGGGACTTTAGGAAATGATATAACATAAATGCAAATGTTAGAAAGGGGAGAGGGGTGTAGGTCTTAGCCCTTTCCTCATTTCTCAGGGGTGTAGGTTGTAGCCGTGTTGGTCTAAGGACATAGGCAGACAAGGTTAAATCCGGTATCTTTTATCAGACCAACTCAAATAGCTGGAACAAATCTTCTTCGCAAGCTTTCGGGTACCGGTACCCTTTGTCAGGCTGCGGCAGCATCTGCAGATGGTCTTTGCTCTTCCTGGATGGGGTAGTAAAGCAGCCAGATGCCAGTATGTATTTTAATTGACTGGCTTTCTTGCACATGTCCTGGCCTCTAGCTGCTTTATTGCTCCATCCAGGAAGAGCGCAGAACACCTGAAGACGCTTCCTCAACCTGATGAAGGGTAGTTGTACCCGAAAGCTTGCAAAGAAGAAGTCCTCCACTTCTGTCACTGCCCTTCTTCGAGCTGTAGACATCGTCCTGGGTTCCCCGCACCCCTTGGACCATCACTGCCGTTTCCCTGCTGTGTGGTCCTCTCCCTCAGTCAAGGGCCCATTTAAATTCCCAGTTTCAGATATCAAATAGACTCCTTGAATTCCTTCTTGAACCCTAGGGTTTCCTGCTCATTGTCCCATTCCTTGTTCTTTTTACCCTCTAATCTGCACCTATTTGTGCTCTTTGGCCTCGGTGTGGTTGATTTCTGGGCTCGGTGGGCCCCATCTTTGCTTCAGGGAGTGGGTCTTGTGTTGGGCTGGTAAGCCCCCCTTAGCAAGTCCAAGTATGAAATAGGTGAGCTCCTGCCATAGCTTCCACTGGCTCCTTTATGTTGCCCAGTTGACTTCTCTTTGGTCATTCCCCTTCTTCTGTTGGCATTTCTTCTCCTGTGGCCTCTTCCATTTCATGGTCATTGCTGCATCCCTGGTGAGGGCTTTGCCTGTCCTAGCCATCCGGTGCTGCAGGGAGGGAATCCAAAGTAAAGGGTTGCTTGACCCAAACTCTTTAGGGTTTAGGTTTTATGAAGGAAGCTGAGAGACGGTCATCCCACCTCTTGATGAATGCCTCCAAGGAAAGCAGAGAGCAAAAGGAGTTCACTGCAGGAACCCCACAGAGATGGTATTAGCACTGATCTGCAGAGTTAAATAGCGAAGCAAACCACTTGCCTGGCTCATCCCAGGAGCTCTGGATTTCCAAGAAGATGTTGAAAAGGGTTTAACCTGCTCAACCAGGCCTGACTGAAGGGCTATTCCCAGCCAGCGGCAATTGTTGGGTAGATGAGACCTTGTGCATCTCATGGAGGGAGTTGTGCAAAGTCTTCTGCTCAGCGGAGTCACAGATTGGCAGCAGGACCAGTGTCTCTGCTTGCCAGGGTTGTAGGGATGACTTACTGGTCAGGCAGGGGAAGGGAATAAAAGGAGACAAAGCATCAAAATGATGAGAGTAAGAAAGACTCCACAGATTCAACTTTTTCGTGAGCCTGCCCTTCATCTGCATGAACTGAGTAGGCAACAGTGTGCATGGGAGAGAGAGGACATAGGATTTCAGGGCAGTTGTGTGAAATTTGCTTTATCCAGGCTCATTTACGTACAGGACGAATCTGTTTTAGACCCCCACTTCCAGTGGCCCAACTCTTTGGTGCTGTCTCATACTTAGATGACGCAGTGCAGCAATCCTTTTGGGTTGGAAAATGCAGGGCACTTTTTCAAGGCAACCACCGGAAAAGTTGCACAAGTTATCAAAGATCAAGGTACATGAAGCAGACCCCTCTCGTGAAGAGCTTATCAAGCCAGCTAAGCGGGTTTCTCCACTAGCAGAGGACGCCACTTTGTAATAGTGGCTCTCAAGATGCTTTTACTTCATTTGTGATCAACCCATGAACTTCTTGAAATATTGAAGAGGTTTTGTGTGTGCTTATGACCATGCTCCGAAGAGCTCCTGCCTTGCTCGCTGGGATGGGAGTCTGCTGAATCAGGCACATCCATTGCCACTGCAGTACTGCCAGGCTGGACGGGAGGAGATGCCAACTTGTAAAGGGGCAATTCTGCTTTGCTTCTTTAAATGGCTCGGCCGATGCAAACACAAACAAATTCCTGCCTATTAGGAAAAAGAGCGGAGCAGAATTTTCCCGGCCACATTATGATGACCTTTACTAATTGAATTCATTGGCTTTATCCCAACGGTTTGCTTCACCCTGGAACTATGTAGATCTGCCTTCCCTGATGGGTCTGAGCTCTGCCTTGGTGCTCCGCTGACCGGACCTGCACGGGTGGCACGGGTTGGGAGCAAATTGGTTTTTTTCCAAACAACTTCTCAACTTCTCATTGCCATTTGGTGTGTCTGTATCACAACGTCTCTGTAGGGCTTCTTTGCAGCGCATATCTCCCTGCTTTTTTGGGGGGATTTCCTTCACAATCCAGGAGGTGTGAGGACACTCACTCATCTTTCCTCGGGATGCCTCAGCTAGAAAAATCCTGGGCAAAGCAACCCTGTCCTCCTGCTCCTTCGCTCTGGTGCCAGAATAACCCAATGCCCCGGTAGTTTTTCTTTAATGTGCCCTTTTGTTGCACATCTCCATGACAAAGGAAATGAAAGGGGGAAGGGGATGATTTTAGCCCACGGGGCTGCCTCTCTTGCAGGTTTGGAATAAGCTGATTTAAAATAAGGAAATAAATACATAAAACCCCTTAGGAAACAGGTCTGTGCTATTAGGATGTCATTTGCTGCATAAGGCAAACCCTGCGTGCGCTTGTTAGCCTCCTTAATGATTCATTTTGATCATTGAAGCAATTACCTCCCATCCGTCTTGCCTAATGTGGTTACCTGCTTATGTTGGCAGGCGGGACGGTAATATAGGTTTACGTTTCACTGAGGATAACCCTCTTTTTCCTTTACGGATCGATTAGGAACACTTGCACCCATGGGATCACACTCTTTCTCCCTGGAGCTCCCCAGGGACTTACTCAGATCAGGAGACATGAGAGTCCACCCTCTATTAAAATGCTTTGGCTGCTCCTGGTGTAATAATTTTGTGACTTTCCAGAAACAACTTAATTTAAAAAAAAACAACAGCTCTTGTGAAAGTCTGAGATTTTGTGAACACGGGTGACCCTACATGCTGCTGGATGCAGGCGCTGGGAGCGATGTGAAGGGGATAACAGGATGGTTAGCCTTTCTGCCTGGAGTCAGGTACTAAAGCAGCTAGGCTAGCAATCCTGATGCTCGGGACAGGCAGTAGTTGCATGCCCCAAGGCCAGGGTCAAGCAATATGGTCCCTAACTTGCAGTATGCCAGAGTTACGTGAGCTAAGGCGTACAGCAAGAAGAAAGCGGGATGTGAAAGATCTTCTGAGGATGTCCATCCTTCGAAGCCAGGGGAGGAAAAAGTGCATTAGAAAACAGATAGACACACATCTCTCTAGCCTGTTAGAAACGGCGCTGAAACAAGGCGCCAGGGGCCAAGCTGCTTCTTTCATCCCTGGGTGAGCTAGGTCTTGGACCCTCTGTAGAGAGAGCAGACAGCTAGATCTCTGCGCAGTTTAATCTACCCAGGAAAGGAGATTAATTCTCCCTCCCTCTCTTACTTTTCGCTGGGATTGGTCACCCAGCCCATCAAAGGAGATCATCTCTCTAAGTTCCTTACTGTGGGTGTTGGACAGAGACTTGTGAAAGTCCAGCTCCGGCGGCGTCCTTCCTGACCCCTTTTGGGATGAGTCTGTGAGTCTTGGCAAGGTCTAGCCGCGCGGTGAGGCTAGGAAGCCACTGGTACTTCTCCGCGTGATGCTGAGCATCCGCGGCGTGAGGGGGATTCATGCCCAGGCCTCCATTAGTATTGTCGACCGTCTCCATCTGGGTTGTGATCCGACACGCTTGGTCCTTTGGGATAGCTGCAGTTGTACGGTCTCGGGAACTGATGCTTCACCTGTGTTTTTCTTTTCTTTCTCTCCCATAGGCCGCCTAGAGATTTAGACTCCAAAGCCTGCATCTCTATTGGGGAGAAGGTAAGGTTGTAAGTTTGG
>NW_017728991.1:4483926-4486147 GCF_001723915.1 Gavialis gangeticus | reverse complement strand
TGATCCGACACGCTTGGTCCTTTGGGATAGCTGCAGTTGTACGGTCTCGGGAACTGATGCTTCACCTGTGTTTTTCTTTTCTTTCTCTCCCATAGGCCGCCTAGAGATTTAGACTCCAAAGCCTGCATCTCTATTGGGGAGAAGGTAAGGTTGTAAGTTTGGTCTACCAGGCTATATTAGATGTGTAAACCCAGCCCCAGGTACCAAATTAGGGTCCAGCTGATTTTACAAACCTAATTTTAGTGGGTCACAACCTGAGGGAACATGAGATCAGGGTCAGGGGAGGGCAGCTTGGCCATTTTCTCTTATTTTCTGTCAGCCACCCCCAAGTCGCTTTGTTTCCCAGCGTCCTTTGTGTTTTATCCACTGATTCCCTCATTGCCAAACACAAGTCATGCATTTGAGCTTCATGCCTTGCATTCATTTTGCTTTTTGTGGCAAAAGTATTATTATTATTATTGTTATTAACTGCTAATAATTACAACCACAATACGAATAGTAGCATCACAAACCAGGCCATGCATTTACACTGAGTAGCTAGCTACAGGTTCTGGTATTTATAGAGCAGGAGACCACAAGCTAAACGTTCCCAAACATCCTCATCCACCTGAATTATTTGTATTCTTGTGGTTGCAGCCTCACAGGGGGGTTATATCTTGTCTCGGTGCCATTTGGACTCCGTTAGCTATTGCCTCCCCTCCCCTCCATGCACACAGATAGAGATGTGCTTTGGAGGCTGCCTTAATCAGGTGGCAGCCAGCAGGCTCCCAGTCCCTAGACAGTGGGATCCCAGTAGGAGTGAGTTTTCTTGACCCAGTGCCCTTCTGTCTGGCGTACACGGCTGTAGCTGCCATTCGTATCTCCCCTGAAATGTTTCTCGGGTAGTCATGTACTGTATAGAGAGGTGTTAGCCACCTCTCATCAACCTGCCTAATTGGGTGGGGGAAGGAGATAAGGGATCATGTAACGGTTCTTTTGCATGAATTTAAACATCACATCTTAAAAAAGCAGATGGGTGGGAGCTCCCTGAGAAACTGCATCCTCACGCTCCTCCCATCCGGAAGGCAGCAGCACTGCACAGCGAGCCCCGGGGACCGTGAGAGCAGGAGGCCCTCACAATAAGCAAGCCTTCCTGGTGCAAATGCCAGCACAGCGATTCCTTCTTTGTTTCTCCAAGGAATGACCCGGATTAGTGAGTGTGGCCCTGTTTCCCTTTGTGACACTCACAGCTTTGTTCAACCCTTGCCCGGCTCTTACATAACGGCCCTGACACCGCACACTTAACGTTATTAATAGTAACACGTAGTCAGGGTCAAGATGCTGATTGCTAAGCTCTGGGTTATGTTAGTGGCTTTCTCCCGCTTCGTTCCAAATACGAATTTCTCCCCCAGCCAGGAGAAATAAATGCTAATAGGACCCAGCCTCAGAAGTTTACTTTGAATCGTGGGTGTGAACGTTATCAGCCATTTCCAAATGCTGGAGTAACCCCTGGAGTTTATTCGTATCGCCCACTTGGCTTTCAGCCATCGGTTGGCATCATCGGTATGAAAACAGAGACATCCCCCAGCTGAAGAGTTCGTGGAGTTAATGCTTGTGGCTGGAGTCCCTTCGTGCACAGAGCTGCTCAGCTTATCTGGGCAGAGAGACCATCCCTGTATAATGGGCGTGCAGTTGATACAGGGTGCCTGAGGTCTCCCGAATTGGATGAAGACTGATGGCTTTTTTTTCCCCCATTGCAAGTCTTTTTTTTTTTGGAACTCCTGTTTCAACAGTAACGTATCGTCTTAACTCTGACAGCCCCCAAAGCATTGAGAGTGACCCCCTCCAAGCACTCACATTCACTGTCCCTTTGCATAGAGTCTGCTCTGCTAACCAGCAGGGCTTCTGGTTTTCTCTGAGAGAGAAATCCAAATTTTTGTGATTTTTATATATATCTATAGCTATCGATATATTGATATAGATATATCTATAGATATATGTATATAGATGTTTATGTGTATCAATATATTGATAGTTATAGATATCTATGTATATTGATAGCTATAGATATCTATGTATATAGATAGCTATAGATATCTAAATATCTAGAGATAGATAGATAGATAAAAAATCTAAAATTGTCTGATTTTTTATCAGAGAGAACCAGAATCCCTGCTGGTTAGCATATATAGAGATGTATATCTCGATATATAGATCTCTGTCTATATATATATATATATAT
>NW_017728991.1:4480871-4483915 GCF_001723915.1 Gavialis gangeticus | reverse complement strand
GTGTGTGTCGATAGATATATTTATAGATATATGTGTGTGTGTATATATGTGTGTATATATCTGTAGCTATATCTAGATATATGCGTGTGTGTATATATGTGTATATATATGTATATAGATATATCTGTATGTATCTATATATAGAGAGAGATTATATATCTATTTCTAGATATATATATATATCTTTATAGATATAGAGATATATATACACACACATATAAAGACAGAGAGAATGGCATTTTGTTTGAATCATGGAAAAATGTGGATTTTGAGGGTTTTTTAAAATCAGAAAATTTTGGATTTTTTTTTTTTAAATCAGAGAAAACCAGGGTCCCTGCTAACCAGGCAGGACTGCTGCCAGACTTTGCTTGGGATGCTGAACCTTGTGGAGTAAAAGGACTAGGTTTTCCCGTTGGAATCACTGCATGCCTGGGCGGAATAACAGGCCTCTTCATTAGGTGTTGGTTTGGGGTGCAGCTGCCCAAGTCTGAGTGTCCTCGTGTCCCTTCCAGATCTTCAGTTGACAGCTTCAGGTTCCCTTTCCACCTCCCTGCCTAGGGAGGACCAGATGTGCTCTGTTTTGTCAGCAGCCTGGTGCCCTGTAATCTCAGGCAGGAGGCAGGGTAGATTTGCACCTTTATAGACTAACTCATCAGAGGTGGAGCATAAGCTTTCATAGGCAGAGGGCTTTCCTGTGATCTCTTTATGGACCTCTCGACGACTGAGCATTTGACGACACACCCAGCAACTGTTGGCCCCAAAGCGGCACGTCGGGGAACTGTCATCCAACGCGTGCGTGTGCTAGTACTGAGATGGGAAACTATACAACTTGTTTTAAGGCCTTTGGAAACCTCCCATTCCCCTGGGGAATGGCCCGTTTGTCTGTGGGAAGGGTACCGAATGCCTTGCTTCCACTCTTCTCTCTTTTCTGGGCCTCCCTTTGAATATTGGCTTGCTTGCTGAGAAGAAAGTCCTAGCTTCAGCTGAGGTGTGAACATCCCCTGCTTCTTGCTAAGGCTGTTAGCTTCAAAGCCTAGTTGTCACTTGTTAGTGTTGACAGCTTGCCCAAATGCCTGCCTTGCCCACGCAAGGACACCTGGGTCCTCTTTTGTTTTCAACTCTAGAGGCACTGGGTTGGGAAAGCTAGAGGACGAGGAGGTCGAACACCCCCCTGATAAAATCAAAGCCAGTTCAGTAGCCTCAAAGAACTTGCTGGATTATAGCGTGGATTTGTAACCAGGATGGACCAGGAGTTGCACACAAATTGCTCTTCCCCTCCTTAGCAGTTGCATGGTAAAAGAGCATCCCACATCTTTTCGTCTGAGGAGCTCAGATTCACTGCACAATAGCATTCGAAATGGTGTGTATACGTGTGCCCATGCACGTGCATGGCTGCAGTCAGAGTCAAGGCTGGGTTTTCTTTGGGAAAGAAACACCTCTTCCCCAATTTGATTTTAATATTATTAATAGAAGTCACGAGAAAACACCGGGGCGTCTAAAGGATTTTGGAAACCTTAGCTATGGGAGACACAGCTGATCCCCTTGGAGAATCAGCTGTGCACACCCGTTGAAAGTCTAGCCACGGCGTTTATCCCCAGTTCAGTTCTGGGTGACTCGGACTTAAACCCAGATGTTATCTCCTTCCAACACTGGGGGCTTTTTCCTACCATATATTCATTTGATCATGATCCGAACCCAGCGCAGGTCATCCTGTCCTGAAATCAGATGCTTAGGAAAGCGTGCCTGGAATCCAGGGTGATTTGGCACTTTTAATTTTACTGGAAAAACGAGAAGATTTTGATGGGAGAAAAATGCCATTCCAGCACTAGTCCAACGAAACAGGGCAATACATTCGACCGGCGTCTCAGGTGGTTAATTTATTAGGTGATGTATTAATTCATTAGCATTTTACAATGTCTATCTTTGGATGCTTTTCTTTCATTTGAATTTTTATTTTCCCTGGCATAGAGCTAGGGCTGGGAGATGGAAAGAGTGTGAGAAGCATCTGGAGCGCAGTGACCCAGTATCACGTCAAAGACATGCCTGCTGCTAAAATGAGCCCTTGTTCCAAGAAAAGCGCTCTCTCTCCCCACGATCCCAAGGAAGAGGAAAAGGATCAGCGCAGAGAGGCAGCAAGTTTGGGTTGGAAGGTGCATAGAGACAGGCCCTCATTAAAAAAAAAAAACAACCCCCGAGCTCAGTCTTTCTTTCTATGGTTTCCTATTGAAGAGTGTGACTTGATTTGGCTGCAGTCATTACCCCGGTGGTATTGGCCGTGCTTATCCCACAAGTCATTTGTCTTGCCGGGTTTCTTAGGACACGGTACCTCCATGCCCATCTCCCAGTTCCCCCATTGACTTATCCGTGTCCCCTAGAGAAAACCACTTTCCTCAATCCCTTTAACTTCGCTGCTAAATTTAAGAGCGATGCCTGAAGGAGACAGAGGGCTTGTTTGGAGAGTCGGTGGTAAACAGTAGGAGCAGTGTCAGGCAGGGAAAATGTGCTTGAAACCACGTCGTAGCACAAAACCACCAGTCAGGGCTACTTTTACAGTAAATGTAGCTGTGATTGAGCCGTCAAGCCGTACAGTAGCACAGTGTGCGCCCAAACTAGGAGAATCCCTCTCCAACCAGCACATTTCAGGCGGCAGTTTTGTTTTTTTTTCTGCTGCAGAGGCAGAAAGCGGTGTGGGATTATGTGCCGTGAATCAGTTCATTATAGCCGGTTACTTTCTGTAGGATGATTGACTTCTGTGGTCGTGCGTTCAGCATGCAGAGTGGCTGGTTTTTAGTAGCAAAGGCATGTTTTAAACTCCAAAAATAATAATAAGAAAAAATAGAGCCTCTGCACAATGTCACCCTGAAAAGAAGGGCTGGGATGCAGTGCTCCAAACAAAGCCTGCCTTCATGTAAAGCAAGGAGAAAGAGGCTAGACGAAATAAATCTGGGGAGGTTTAAAGAGGGACAGCTCTCGACTGCTGTCTGGCCCCACTGCCAGTTTGTAGAAACAAGCTTTTTACAAGCCATGAAACCGGTCAGCATCTT
>NW_017728991.1:4456787-4475871 GCF_001723915.1 Gavialis gangeticus | reverse complement strand
TTCATGTAAAGCAAGGAGAAAGAGGCTAGACGAAATAAATCTGGGGAGGTTTAAAGAGGGACAGCTCTCGACTGCTGTCTGGCCCCACTGCCAGTTTGTAGAAACAAGCTTTTTACAAGCCATGAAACCGGTCAGGAATGCTTCCATAGTATTTCTCTTAAAGGAAAGTCCTATGGGAAGTGTTGTTTCATCACTTGCCTTTGGCGTTTGCAGCACTGGGAACCTGACTGGCAGTTACGGGCAGTGGTTTGGGTTGATTTTCCTCCTGAAGCCCTAAGAAATAAATGAGCGAGGTGGGGGGTTGGGATCCAGTCTTCCAGCTTGTTCGGTCCTGGTGAGGAGGTACGGGGCACAGAGGTGGGTGTTTTCCTCTCCAGAGCACTGCGTTAATTGTTACCTGGATCATTCTCACCGTCGTCCCTGGGGAATCTTGCGCCCATTTTACAGATGGGGACAGGGAGGTGCGGAGAAGGTTAAGCAGTCTCGCCAAGACTACAGGTGGAAGGTTGTGTGTTCGAGGCGGATTGTGTGTTCAAGCACCTCAAGGTTGTGTGTTCAAGCACCTCAGGGCTTTTCTGCTGTTCTCTTCACAGAACGGAAGAACAGGGGCCTCCATTTTCTTGCCTTTGATGCTTTCACTGTGTTTCCTCCCTCTCCCCTCCCAATTCCTCCTCCAGAACTTTGAAGTCAAGGCCGATGATCTCGAGCCGATCTCCGAGCTGGGACGAGGCGCATACGGGGTGGTGGAGAAGATGAGGCACATGCCCAGCGGGCAGATCATGGCGGTAAAGGTAGAGTGCAACTCTTAGGGTTGTTTTATAACTGCTTTATAAAGCCGAAATCACAGATCCATTCTGGCAATTATTTTGTTTTGCTTTGGGTTTCCCCCCAGCCCGGACACAGAAAGTCAACACGTCATTTTGACTTGTGTTTCTAGCCCTTTTAGAGTAGGAACTGTCTTTTTGGGATGTGTTTGTGCAGCCCCTGGCACACTGGGATGGAAGAAGGTTCCTGCTTCATGACAAGGGCTCCTGGACTGTATTACAATACAGATAAATCCTAATACAGGGATTTTCTTTGGGTTTTTTAACATTTTTTTAACAACCCTATTGTAATTCAAGAAAAAAATCATGGGAACGTTCCTGTCACTTGTGGGTTCTGTAGAGAACTGAATTACAGGCCAAATGTGAGCTAAGAGTTACCTATTATTTAAAATAAGGGGGAAAAAAACAGTGCAAGACTTTACAAGCGAAGGGAAATGCAATTCTTAGCTTGTCCTCGCTGCCTCCAGCGTAACAAGCCTTGCCCAGTTTCTGGGGAGCAAGAACTAATCCGGGAACCCACATCTGGTACATTTTGTCTGCTCTGTTTTATTTTTCCTGGTAGCCACCAGGCTGCAAAACCCCTCTGAAAGTGGGGATGGATGAGGTTGGGCAGGGCGGTGGGAACTGCGCTCTCGCGCACTTTCATCCCAGTTGCTCGAGCGGTTTAAGTCCGACGCATGATTAGCCTCCAGTGGCTTTGACCAAAGAGCCTTAGAGCATCTGTGTCTGGTCGATGTGGTGTTAGCTCGTAAAACTATACGAGCATCTCATGCTCCTGCTGGCAGCTGCTGCTGAGGCCTTCCCCTGATGGAAGAGAAGAGAGAGATTCAATAATCTTGTACCCTTCCTCCAATGAGGATGTCTCAGGAGTTCACAGAAGTACATCCTACCTCACCACTGCAAGGGGGCTTATTCCCACCTATTTTTCTAAAGTGCAGAGACCAGATTTTAAAAGTGGCCTCTGGTTTTGCTTTGAGAGACAGGAGACTCTTGCCCCAGGAAGCAGCGATTCACAACTAGGGTGCTGCAGCATCCTGGTGTGCCATAAAGTCCAGTTAAAGGTGCCATGAGATCAGCATGGTTAGGTTTGCAAGTGCCTGCATGATTCACAAGATCAACTCAGAGTTTTCAAATAGGAATCCACGTGGTGCCAAAAGTATTCTGCCCTGTTGTGGTCGGTCTGGATGCTTTGCTGCAGAAGAATGGCTCTATTATTTTTCTGCAGTCAAAAAACAAGTGAAAGCTCAGAGCTGACATTTTCCTAGGAATGCCTCGAGCCTGAAAAGGCAGTCCTCTAGACCAATACGACTACACCCTGGATACTTTGAGGCTGAAAATGTTGAGAACCAGCCGCAGCCGAGACAGGACTGGAACCCAGAACTCTCAGGGCCAAATTCTGGGCTAGTATCAACTGCTGATTTACCCCTGCCTCGAGTTAGTCCTCCTGTTGAACCCCCTCGAGCACAGAGTTTCTTAGGTGCTGTAAAAAAGTAGTGGAAAGGAGAAGCAATTCAGAAAAGAAAGTAACCGCCATCATCTCATGGGAATGGCATTAAGCAGTTTTCCCTATGTGGGTGCGTACACACGTAGTAAGCAGACTTAAAATAAGGTGACTTAACTAAAGCAACTTAAGCGGTGTCAGAGCATACCACTCCTTGACATGGCATCAGCCGTCCTGTGAGCTAAGTTAACTTAACTGTCAGAGCGTACACGCATCTGGAGCAGAGTCGACTTAAATGCAGCATGAGATAATACCTCCGAGGTGTATTATCTTGAGTCACATTAGTTAAGTCAACTTAAAAAAGTTATCTTGGCTTAACTGTCAGGAAGTTGGTGCGTGTGTGCACTCCTTGTATGTCCACCTGCAAGCTTAAGCCTGCAAGTTGGACACTGCAGACTGCTAACATGTTTCTCTCTTCCAGAGGATCCGAGCCACAGTGAATAGCCAGGAGCAGAAGAGGTTACTGATGGACCTGGACATCTCCATGAGGACGGTAGACTGCCCCTTCACTGTCACCTTCTATGGGGCTCTCTTTCGAGAGGTACAGCATTTTGGATACCTGCCCATCTTCTTCTCCTGCCGGGTACTTAGGTGTGAGCTCTGTGGTTGTGGGGATGGGCACATAACCTAAGATTGAAGGCTGGCACATATTATGTAAGTTGGTTGCTGTCTTGGATCTCAGACCATGCCCTTCGTTGTTGGCACTGTGTATCTTTGAAGTGTCCTGTTACTTTGATAGAGCACTATTAGCATGTGCCCTGCTCCTGAGGGGTACAGAAAGTCAGTCCCTAGCAAGAGGCGTTTGCCGCCTGACGCTCGGGGGCTTCAGTTTTCAGAAGAGAGCTAAGACTCGTAGATGCTGGGAAAGACCAGGCAAGCCATCTCTGCATCATATATCGATGGTGGGTTTTCTGTTACGATGTGTGTACTGAAAACTCCCAGCTCACAGGACGCAGTTCCTCCAAGAGCCCTCCGATGGCATGACGGACCTGCGGCACATTTCAGAGACCCTGCAGTCCGTTCTTGGGAAAGGCAGCTAGTGTCTTTCAGTGAGACTTGAGGCTCCTGAGTCTTGTAAGGGCCTCGGGAGAATTTAACCAACATCTGATTTCTAACTCTGGGCTTTGCAAAGTGCAGCCTCTTGGGCAGTCGTGCATGAATACATCAGGCACCTTGCGCTTGGCCTCAGCTTACTTGAAGGGGAGTGGAGAAACCGGGGGGATGTTGCATAAGGCACCATGAGGACAAGCCCAGTGGGAGCGTTACAGAAGTCACCCGCACACACAAGCAAGGGAAGGCTCCAGTTGGTAAGGTTTCCCCTTTTTTGTCCTCCAGGGAGACGTGTGGATCTGCATGGAGCTGATGGACACCTCACTGGACAAATTCTACAAACACGTCATTGACAAAGGCCTGACGATTCCAGAAGACATCCTGGGGAAAATAGCAGTCTCCGTAAGTGGAGTTCGGGGTGCCGTTCCTCTTCTGAGCCTAGCCCTTGGGGACCTCTCCTCTCTGCACTGGCCCAGAAACCAGCCCTCGCATGCAAATTCTTGCTTGACTTTCAATATTTAGCTTGAGTTTATATCTATCAGTTCTCCATACCCGGACATCTGCCAGTTGACTTAAATGATGAAGCGGTGTACTGCTGAAAGGGGGTTCCTAGATTATTCCCCATTGCTGTAGAGCTGGGGTTAGGAGGCTTGGTGTGGGCTAGCCCTGTTGGTCCATCCTGTGAGCCCTGGTTCACTCTGGATTTGTTGTGTTTCAGATTGTAAAAGCGCTTGAACACCTACATAGCAAACTCTCCGTAATCCACAGAGGTAAGTGCAGCTCACGCGTGCTCGGGCAGTGCCTGCTTCCCACTGAGCCTAGCCTCTGGCTCTGCCTCTTGTGGGGGTTATTCTTAGAGCCAGGGAGGTGCCCCCAAAGTCAGGGGGAAGTCCAGTGGCCTCATAGCCTAGAGCTGGGAGCTGTGGCCTTGTAGCCCAAAACAAGGGCTTGGCTATGGCCTTGTAGCCCAAAGCATGTAAGCAAAAGTAGAGTCAGGATGTGCAGGTATCTTGGAGAGGGTGCTGCTCAGCATAGCTCCACTGAAGCTGAACATATGAAATAGCCTCTACTGGCTGGCAAAATAAATAGATAATTTGCTTCCCCATCACCCACTAGCAGAGGTACCCCTGACTAATAATGGGATGGGTTCCCAGATCTTGGACTTTGGCTGGTTTGGGATCAGTCAGGGTATAGGCTCATTCCTCCCCATGCAGAACAGGCCCTTAGCATCTACATTAAGCCCAGTGGCACCTCCTGATTTGGGCCCAGTCTTATGCAGCCAGGACTTTAAGTTCAGGCTAGATCAGCAGCTTATCCCATGGGAGACTTGGACATAGATGACTTTAGCTTAAGAATCCCACTTTAGGATCTAGGAGGTAGGGAAAAAAAATGGAGGTCTACCAAGTTTTCTCGTCGGACCTCTGGATTTTTCAACCAAATTGTCAGTGCTGAGTAATATGAAGAGGTGGTGTTGGGGGAAATGCTATAAAGCCTGTTTCAGAACCTCCTGATTTCTACCTGCATTATTTATATTACTTATAACCAGAGACGATGATGGCACAAAACAGTGTTTGTTCTGCAGTTGTGCAGGGCCCAACATAGGGAGGGTCCTGACCCCTGAAAGGGACTCCTAGGTGCTAACTGCATTGCTGATGTTAATAATGACAATAATTTAACCATTTACTTTTAAACATTTCTGCTACTGTTTTTATTGTTCTTTGTTATGCATTTTCTTCCTCTTAAACGCCACAGTGATTTTTATGTCCTGACTTAACGCAGCTCTGCAGGCTTCAAGCTCCAGATGTGGCATTTCTGTCTGCCTTTGGTTTTCGAAATCCCTCTGGTCTCTTTAAGCCACCTAAATTTCAGCAGCTATGTAGGACAACGTCAAGAGAGTTTAAAAACTGCCTCCAGGCAGATGCCAGGAACGTGCATAAAATTAAACTATCTTGCTCTTTTGCTGGTTGACACCTTTATTTCAAAAACTGTATTCAGTATGTCACGAAAAGAAAAACAGACATCTCTGCAGAGTGACTGCTGGGGATGGAGTTGTTTGAAGTGAAAGGAGTTCAAAACTAACAGCCGCTCGTGATCTCCCTGTAATGAGCCTGCCTGGGGTTGAGATCCTGCCTTCTGGATCGCCAAAAGTGGGTGGCCAATTCTGCATGGCTCATAGAGGGTTGTTTGTGTGATTTCAGTCGAAAGGTTTTCATTCAGGGATAATAGACAAAGGATTCCCAAAAGTTTGATCGCACGGCCCTGAGTAGAGAGAAGAGGCCAATCAGCCATGTACCACAATGCCTCAATGAAGAGGAGCGTGCCACCAGCTTCAGCCCCTGTTGACTATTTTATTATTATATGTATTTAGAGCAGATTTTTTCAGAAGTGGCCTCTGAAGATAGGTGCGTTCAGAGAGGCAGCGTGGCTCATGGTGAAGGAGTTAACCCATTTTATGGGAGACCCACTCACAGATATCCTGCACGACCTTGGATCAGTCGCATAGTCTCTCTGTCTCTGTGAGCCGCGCTTACAGATGTGGGAAACGAGGGCAGTCACAGGGGTGTTGCACAGATAAATGTGTGGGAGATAAGGCACTCAGCTACTGTAATGGGAGTCAAATCGGTGTGATGGGCAATAGGCCTCTTTGGGCCCCATTTCCATCACCCCTAGGTGATTTTAACCGCAGCTGGAGTCGCTAGGAGCTGCCGGTGCTTAGCACCTTTGATTTGGCTCCATCCTATTTTAAATTTGGGCAGCAACCGAGAGTCCACTTTTGAAGATTTGGGCCATTTTGTCTTTTCTCCAGCTTCCCTCCCCCTGATACTGCTTTGGTCCCTCGGGTGAGTGCCCTAACTAACCATGTTTGCACCTGGTTATACTCTAAAATGGTGGGTTGAAGAGTGTTTATGATGGTGATGGTGGTGTGTGCTCCTTCTTGCAGATGTAAAGCCATCTAACGTGTTGATCAATGCACTGGGGCAGGTGAAAATGTGTGATTTTGGAATTAGCGGTTACCTCGTTGACTCTGTTGCTAAAACCATGGATGCAGGATGCAAACCTTACATGGCGGTAAGTTGAGATGCTTGGGGAAGATGCATGAGAAACTACTGTGGTACAGAGAGGAGCATGTGAAACCGGGGATGGATCACCTACATGTCGGAGGCCTAAAAGATAACAACTTCCAGTGCGTTGTTTTGATGACAGGCAAGGCTCTTTGGATAAATGTGATAGTTGGAAAAATTATTATTTGCAAGCTTTTGGGTACAAACAACCTTCTTCAGGCACAGGGAGCATCAACACAGCTACAACCAACAACCCTCGTTTCGATGACTCGCTTAAGATGGGCCTCGGTAGTTATTTGTCTAATTATTTGCAGCTCGAGCCTGGGAATCAGGACCCCTGGGTTTTATTTCACATGCCCTCAATGATTCATTATGTGAGCTTGAAACGGTTGCGTTTGGTCTTTACCCAGTTTCCCTATTGGTGTAGTGGAGACAGTGATGGTCTTCTGGTGGGAATAAACCAATAGGGAGCATTGGTCATCGGTAGCATCAAAATGAGACGCATAGGGGAGCCCAGCATCACAGAGCCCCACAGTAGCAGCCGTTTTGTGCTTGCCCAGTGGAAAAGCCAGTTATAAATGGTTCCCTGAGGATTAAGGTGCTGGAGAACTGGGCTTGCCACCTTCTGGGCAGATCTGAACCCTGTGAATCAGGGACTGGGATTCAGCTTCTGCTGTCTTACCTCCTTGGATATGAGCCAGTGCCCAGTGTCCAGCCTTGGTGCTTGTCCCCACTAGGCAGAGAAGATAAGCCAGATCCAGTCAAGATAACAGAGAGGAGATTCAGTTTTAATAAACCCATGGCCTGATTGTGCTCCCCTCCAGGATCCAGGTCAGCAATGAGTGCTGGTTCGGGGCATTCATGGTGTTTAGCACTGGGGTCACCCCGCCATACGGGAAGGGAGCCTGCGTTGTGCTTGTAATCAGCTTCTGTTTGTTTCTCCTTCCAGCCTGAAAGAATAAACCCTGAACTGAACCAGAAAGGCTACAGCGTCAAATCAGATATCTGGAGCCTGGGAATCACTATGGTAGGACAGCACTAAGAGCTACCAGAGCTTAAGGGCTTTATATTCTCATGCTTATATTCTTGAGATCCATAGCACCATTCCCCGTGGGCCTTCAGGGGAGGTATTCACCTCTTCCTGTCCCAAATACTCATGGCATGTTGTAGTGTGAGGAAGAAAGAAGCTGCGGCTCATTTTCTAATTTCACTGTGCACTCACCACCCCCCTAGGCGAGGGGCGGGCAATTATTTTGGGCGGAGGGCCGCTTACTGAGTTTTGGCAAGCCATCGAGGGCCATATGACAGGCAGCCCAGGGCAGATAAATATTAATTTTCTAAGTTTTTAGGAGCCCTACAGGCCGGATAGAATGGCCTGGTGGGTTGCATCTGGCCCGCGGGCCGCATCTTGCCCACCCCTGACATAGGCCCTGCTGGAATGGGCGTCCTTGATCAGCGAGGCCCAGATTTCCAGATTTGATTCTCAGACTGTGAGGATGCTTCTCGTTGTAAAAGAAATCCAGCACCGGTGCGAACGAGCAGATCCAGTACATTTTGTCCTCTAACACCCTCCTTCAATCTGTCCCCCCAAATACCTTGCAGCACAGGTACCCTCAGCCAAATGCCGCTATTGCCTTATATCGACAGCAGCCACCCCATCGTGCTCTTCTTGTTTTAATGGCCCAGCCTTGCAGTCTAGCCCTAAACCACAGTGAGAAGCTTTTTCTGTCCAGATCACCCAGAGAGTCCTTATTAACTATGCAGAAAAGGGAGCTGTGGGAGGAAAGATCAGAGCAGGGAAGAAAGAAAGCAACTAACACCTGCCCAGGACATGGTTTGGCATGCCTGACATGCAGTTGAGCTGCTCTCATCTTCCTTCTTCCCAGGCCTGGGAACTGGAAGTCTCAGGTTTAATTCTGTGCTCTGCCTGGGGGCAAGTCACTTGGTCTCCGTGCCTCAGTTTCCCCCTAGCAAAACAGGGATGTTAGCGCAGCCCCACCTCAGTGTGCAGATAAATGCTCTGAGGCAGTCAGGAGTTGCTGCAGCCTTTGTCCTAGAAACCCAGGGAGCAAACCATCTAGCGCTGCAATGTGTACTAGACTTCCCTCTGGGACTACGGGCTGTGCTGATCTCAGTTCAAACCAGCAGAACAAACCCTTTGCATTATCCCTGGGGCACAGGCACAGCGAGTTGGGCCGTGCCTTCAAGGCACAGCTGAGCCCAGGGTTGTTAATGTGGAGTCAAAACCTGCTTGAAAGGGAACCAAGCGTAATTTCGGCAGGCCCCCAGCTGATGGCAGCATCGGCTAACATTGGTGAGCCAGCTGAAATGCTGAATGTGCAGCCTCAGATAAATCCATGAATCAAACAAACACTCTCAGCATTTAAAATCTCTGACAAAAATCAGAGAGTGCCGGCCTGTCCTAAAAGCCACGCGTACCAGCATTAAAAGGCATTTTAGGAGTTAGGCTGAATCTTTGGACCTCCTGATTGTTTTGGATGACTCCTAGAGGGGAACGGACAAGGAAAACCCTGTTCGCTTTGTGCAATTTTCCTCCCATTTAGTTCAAGACCTGGTATTTTGGGGGAGGGGGGTTTGCACGGCAAAAGGGGGAGGAAGGATTAAAACTAGGCAACTGTGATTGTAACCAGCTTGTAGGCTCCTTGGGGCAAGGACGCTGCTGGTTGTCCAGCCCCGAGCACCGTGAGCCTCCGGTCCGTGATAGACTGGCCTCCCGGGCACGACTGGACCACAAGTACGAGTCGTGAGACGTTGGCCATGCGAATCCTCCAGGCCGTGCAAATGCCAGCGCAAGGAATAGGGCAGTGGAAATTCAGGATCCACATTTCTGACCAACCTGAGACAAAAGGCGGGGGGGGAAAAAATCAAAGCGTTTTGGATGGAAAAAGGGAGGTCGGTTTACCTCTGCTTTTTAAACAGCCCTGTTCTTATTTCATTCTGGCCTGGGCGGGATGTCAGAGTATGAAGGAGCCGCGTACAGCCCAGTCTTATCCCTCTGGGGAGTCAGTGCACGGCACTCATGCAGTGTCCCCCAGTGATGGGTATATTAGTAATAGAGGAAAGATTAAATCATCTGCTCTAATTCATCCTTCATTATTACCCCTAAGGGTTGCCAAAAGCTGGACTGGGCTCCAAGGGAGGTGGTGCTCTCCCCTACCTTGGGGGTCTTTAAGACGAGACTGGACAAGCACCTGGCTGGGATCATCTGACCCCAGCACTCTTTCCTGCCCGGGGCAGGGGGTCGGGCTCGATGATGTGCTGAGGTCCCTTCCGACCCGGACGTCTATGAATTACAAGGGTCGTAGGCTAGCCAGTTAAAGCCACGAGGCTGTCGGAGTTATCACTGACCTCTGCCCCTCTCTCGCCCCCCAGATCGAGCTGGCAATCCTGAGGTTTCCATACGACTCGTGGGGGACACCGTTCCAGCAGCTCAAGCAGGTGGTGGAGGAGCCTTCACCCCAGCTCCCGGCAGACAAGTTCTCTGCAGAGTTCGTTGATTTTACCTCGCAGTGGTAAGCAGCTCCCTCCTGAGCCCCCTTTCCTGGCAGTGAAAGTCAAATTATCCCCCCTCTTTTTAGGGAGGTCGAACCAGAGCCGTACTATACGGTCAGGCTGTCTGCGCATAACGTGCATCTTCGATACGTTCTCGTTTCACCGGGTAAAGGACAAGAGGTGTTGTTGCTGGTTATGTTACGTAGGTCGAAGTAGACATGAGGCTGCCTGCCTTGCATGCGCTGGGCCTGGAGCCACCCTGGGGTCCTGCTGGCCTGGTGTGTGGATGGGGTCCTTACTGCTCATTGCACTGTGGGAAACTGCTTACAATTATGGTTTGCATAGGGATATTCCTGCCTCGGGCGAGGGTTGGACTAGATGACCTCTGGAGGTCCCCTCCAGGCCTGCTTCTTTAGGACTCTCTGATCTCTTTGCTGCTGTCATCAGTTCCCATGTCGCGGGGCTGGGATGGATACCGGGGATTGAACCTGAGGCATCCAGAGGTACTATCGCTGCACAGCTTTAGCTGAAAAACAAGGCTCATTACTTGTGCTGCATGCACCCCTCTCCACCCCATCCGACTAACCAGTGGGTTACGTGCATCCTAGCCACAAAGGAGAAATGCAGGTGGAAGCAGCAGAAAATTGCATTGCAGCTTGCAAATTATTTGTCTTCTCTGGCAAAGCTGGCGTAAGGTATGCAGCTGCGGGGGCCACCCACCGCTGTAGCCCCTGTCCTCACATTGGCGTCGTTCCCTGGAGAAGAGGAGGGAGAAGAGGACGTCTCAGCCCAGCAAGGTCTTTGATGAACGGTTAAACAACCCAACAGGTCATTTGGTTGGTGTTGTCGACGTAGAGCTGCAACCCGGCCCGGCGCGCGGTTACCCGAGAGAAGATTCAGAAATGCACGTACTCTTGGCCCATCTCATCAGCAGCTCGCTCTTCTCTTCCTGCGCACGGGCACTTGGGTCTGAGCGGGTCTCCCTTGAGGCCTCCAGCACGGAAAACGAGAGGGGCTTGAGACCAGCGGTTTCCTGAGGCTTGGAGGAAACGGAGAGCTGACCTGGAGCGACCCCCTGCCTCCCCAGCCTTGTAGGCCCTCGTGGGAAGCTCTTCCACAGTGAGCCTGGCTGAGGAGAGGGATGGTTTAGAGGGGATTGATCCAGACCTCAACCCTGTCTGCACCAGAGGCCGAGCTGTGCTTTCCTTTATGGCAACTGCATTGGTTTCCATAGGGGTGCAGGGAGGAAATTTCGCCTCCGTGATAGATAAAAGGTTCGGATTCAAAGAGTGGAGCGGCCTTGCATGGTGCAAACCTTGCCTCTTAAAAACAAGACACCCTCCCTGTACCCTGAAATAAACTCAGCGTTGCCCTTTTCTGTCAGCGCATTGTTGAGAAGCGTCTGGCAACAGCTTCTTCCTCCCAACTCCCTCAAAATCAGTCAGGAGGTGACTTTATTTTTCCAGGCACTGCAGTGCCACTCACTGCTTGCCAAGTTGGCAGGTGGGTGGACGGCAGCTTGCGTGGGCGCTACAGCAGGACCGCGGGCTGATGGATGCAGACATGCGAGACGCTTCCAGTGTCTTGGTGTTAGGCCTTGGTGCCTGATCTGCTTGTGTCCCAGGAAAGAGGTGTCTCAGCCACCTCGCTGGACTTGAAGCAGCGTGTTGGGTTCCTCTCTGGAAGCTCATGCAGAGTAGCCAAGTGTTCCTGTAACCCCTTTCCTTCTTTTTTTGGGTTAAAAGTGTATCTTTTTCACCCCGTATGCAGCAGGCTTATTCCCAGCCGGCAGCAGGTGGGAGCTCACACACACGCACACACAATCCAGGTTTTTTGCAAGCCTAAGCCTGAAAGTCTATTTCCTGGACAAATTTCCTATGCTCCATCTTGCACACTTTGTTATTGCAGAAATCCTTGCATGTGCCGAGCCCCCCTTGCTTTTGTCAAAAGAGTGCCGAGACATCCGATTTGCAAGCAGCGTTTCTCGGGGCTTGTCACGTGGGCTTCTCTGGCAGCTTTTGGAGTAGGAAATCCACAACCATACACAATCATAATAGTCGCCCCTGCTAAACAACAGGAATGTCTTGCTGTTTCCTTCACCAGGGAGTGTTTGGGTGCTCTTCTGTAACCCTATCATGAAAGACTAGCAAAAGAGTACATGTGTTTCTTGCAGAGTACTTGAAGTCCATAGCAGCAGCTTCTGCTTAACTCCTCTAAATGTAAGACCCAGATTGTCTTTAGGCTGGTTTATAGGTCCCTGGAGTCTCTGAGAGCAGGGTAGGGTCCTTAATTTCCAGGCATGAATAGCTGGACACTCAATTTAAGTGAAAAACATGCAAAACATTAACCACAACAAAAGAAAAGCCTCAGGGACCTGCCTTTACTGATTCTTCATTTCTGTGCAGTCTAGGCCAGAAGTGTTACACTGTGGGTTTTTAAAGGTTTCATTATTAAAGATTACTTCTGAGTTCAGTAACTCAGAATTTATTTTACAAAAGATCTGAGTTCAGAGAAACCTGGACCCGAGCTCTGCGCCCAAACCTTTGAAGTCCCCTTCAGCTTGGGTCATCTCTGGGCCTGAAGGAAATGACAAGTCTGATCTTCCGCTGGGTCCCACCGATACGGTTCATCCTCTGTTATTGTCCAGCGTGACAGTTAAATGTGAATGAACCCTGCGCAGCGAGAGACAGGAAATATCTGCTCCGCGTGCATCCTCCACTTCCTCAGGGCCTGGCAAATCCCAGCAGACGAGCTGCTTATCATAGCCGAGGTTCTCACTTTTGTCTTGCTCGGTGTGACACTTTCCCCGCCCCCCCATCACTAACGTGTGTACGTGTGAAGACCTTTCAAAAGTCGCTCCAAGCGTCTTCCCATAAATACGCCGGTGGGAAGTGAGTAGAGATTACGTCCTGTCTTTAAAGGCTATTTTCTGCTGGAGGGAAACCAAAATAACCTGCCTGCTACTACCCTCCCGAGCCATCTGTTGTAGGGGAGGAGAAAAAAGGAAGTTCCACGTGACCGCCGGCGCAGCGGTGGACATGCCGTACGTGTGCTTGCAAGCCCTTTGGTTGTACGTCTCTGCACTGAAGGATCTACCTGTTGCATTAATCCCTGATTTTTGCCCTCCCACCTACAGCCGACGTGTAGGGCATTGGTACGGCTGGGGAGAGACATGCCACATACTAGCTCGTATGTCTAGGGATCTACCTGGAGGAACCAGGACTCCTTTTCTACCTTTGCCACTGAGTGAGTTTCACCTGAGCAAGTCTGTGCCCAGTGCTTATGTCCCACATGGGATTTGCAAGACTTAATGGGAGGATGAAACAAATGCTGCTATGTTAATGATAACTGGCCCACTTCAAGGGAGCACTCTACAAGCAAAGTCCCCCAGTGCTGGGGCTTCAGGAGATAAACCTCAGACTGCCAGCTAGCAAGGAGCCCTTGTGTTTTTGCAGCTGGTGCCCCGTGTCTCTCCTGAGCAATACAGCTCATGCATATGAAAACCAGTGCTTACCCAGCTAGAGGGGTTTGCTGCCGTACTGCACAACATGCTATAACTTGCCATCCGCTTGCACTAAGCTGATACCGGCTGCAGGAATGAGGAATCCCGACTCAAGCCCAGAACGGCCTCGGCAAGCCCCTGGGCTGTCACCTGGTCATGAACCAAACCTGCTGGGGAGACAAGTTTTGGGGACTCCTGGGCCTGGCCACGTGGAGAATGAGCCTTGGTTGCTGAGGGCACGGGTAGGGCATGAAGCTAAGTGCAGTAACGGGGTAAGTCAGAGGGGCTCATGACAGGAGAGGTGCTTTTAGCGAAAGCTCAAAAATGGGGTAGTGCAATGGAGCAGGTTTCCGAAGGGTGAGATTGGCACTCCTGGGTGGGCCTGGCTCCCAGCTGCCTCCTGTAATGGTGGTGGGGCTTTGTACAAGCTAAAGCCAGGCTGAGTTTGTAGAAGGTCTTTCTCTACACGGGGCCTTGCAAAATAAGCACGTGGCTGAGGAAGGGGCAGAGGTGCCCTGACTCAAAGGACATGTAAGTCAGTGGAAAGACTTTGCAATGGGCTGGAAATCCAGTCATCGTTTAGTTCCTAATGAGAGCGCATGAATCATAGGAAGGCGTTTATCCCACGGATGTGCCATGGGAAAGGTTATTCAGGATCAGGTCTGGTGTCCTGAGAACCTTGTAAAGACCAGAGTCCGCACGAAATGAAAGCAGGTCCCTCGGCAGAGCGCGCCTGCGGCTTTCCCCATATACGCTGCTCCCCACAAGGTCCTGTGGGTCCAAAGCGTGGGTTCTTTGCTCCACTCGTTCCCTAGGGATTTAAACTCTTAGATTTTAAATTTCAATTTAGGTTTAAATTCTGTCCTTTCGATAGAGCATTTCTGTGCCTATAACTCTCTTCTTTTTTTTCTTTACAGCTTAAAGAAGAATTCCAAAGAACGGCCAACGTACCCCGAGCTTATGGTGAGTGTGGCTGGACTAAGAGGGCATTAGAGCTGGGATTTAAAGGGATGGTTATTAGATGCCAAAGCTTCAGTTTTTCCAAGGGACTAATCATTGCAGGTGCCCTGAAACAACTTCAGAGAGAAGTTCATTAAAAATGTAGGAGAATTGGGCTCCTTTCAGGTATCTTGAGCTGGGCACCTGGAAACCCAGGCACTATAAATGTTCTTGAAAACCTTGGCCCGAGTTCCAGATTGTGCTCGCAGGTGCTCAGGTCCCAGTGGAGAAGTGCACATGTATAGCCAAGGTCAGCGTTTCGCCCTTGAAGCAATTAAACATACCAGAGTTTAGGGAGGGAGCTGCGAGGTGGTAGTAATGAGTGTGGTGAGTGCAAGTCCACCGGAGCAAAACTTCCTTTGTGCAATTGCACGGTGGCTTGCGGGCAGAGAGCGCAACGTGCACTGCCGAGATCCGTCGCCGCAGTGACTTGGAGAGGAGCCTTTTTGGCTGTTAGCAGTGGGGATGACCCAAGCAGCCGTCCAGCGAGTGAATTTCTTCTGCTGCGCGCAAAATGTTGGTTTTGAGCTTGCCTGGGACAGAGCATCAGCAGAGGGAGGAAAACGCTGGCAGCAGGTCACAGCGGGAGGTCAGCGTGCGGCAACCCAGCCGTCGTGTGCCTTTCTCCAAAGGCCGCAAGGGGTCTGGTGCCGATCAAGCGTCAGCAGTTCGGACGCGGATCTGAACTCGGCCACGGCTCCGGACATGGAGTTGGTAAGGACAGGGTTGGCTGTGAGATTCCCCATAAACGCAGGCTCTAGGCTGAGTCAGTGTCAAAGCCCAACAAAAGATGAGTTGAGTCTCTACTCCAAGAGTTAACATCGCGCTCTCTTGCCTGTCCTGTTTTACTTCCGTCTTAACCCAGACTCTTCAAGGGATTCGGGTAACTTACTCTCACTGGTTATCAGTGGTAATTAGGCACGTAGACACCATGAGGAGCTCAGTCCTTCGTGTTTTTTCTGGCTGTATATGCCTGTCTGCTTTCTCAGTGCCATGCCATTTGTTGGGCCCCAATCACCAAGGTGAGGCAAACAGTGGTCCTTCATCTCTTCCTCCCATCGGAGGCAAGCAGTGAAAAATGATGCACGTGCCTTTCTCCCCACTTTTTATTTACGTGCCGATGCAGCTTGATAGGGGACGTTGTGTTACCTGCTGCGTAGAAGCCCCGAGTTGTGTAACCCCCCTTTGGTGCTCACTGCGTGGAGAGGCTAGGCACCTTTCAAAGCTTAATTGTAATTTGTGAGCAAGTCCTAGGGCATTTTTGTTAGGCCTTGTAATGCCGTTAGGTTATGTATAGACTGCACGTTGCTCAAACGCTGCTTTTTGAGACAAAGGGAGGCCCAAGATCATTTTCTTTTTAGTATTGGATAAATACGCGCATGTATTTTAAGCAAATCTCAGTCTTTTGCCAAATGGCCTTTTATCACAAAGGTTCACCGGAGCAGAGCTGTCTGCTGCGGCGTAATACCCCCTGGCAGCGGCACTCGTTTCTATTGAATTAGGATTTTGGATCACCTTTCCAGTGTATCTCAACACTGTGGTATTTGATGGCTGACATTAATGTTGTGAGGTTCTGTGGTTATGGGGGTTTTTTTTGTTGTTTTTTTTTTCTCTCTCATGGTATTAAGTTGCGGTACTGGAATGGACTTGCCTTTTTAGACTGAGACTGCTCCTTGCTTTCCTGTGGAACTGAGGTTTCTCATGGAAAATCTGACTGTGTGCGCACTGATTTGAGCATCAGGAAAACTGATCTAGATGGGCTCTGCTTAACTTCAGTGTAGGACCCACTCCCCCAGGTGAAGCGGAGCGCGAGACAGAGGAGCTTGTCCCCCCTTTGGCTTGCACTTGGTCATATGCATCCCATACGACGCATCTCGTGTGATGGCGGGACGCCGCACCCGTGTTTTAGCCTATTCTAGCTACTGAACGAAGGCTTGGAGAGACGATGCGCTTGCTTGCAGCCAGGCCTTCACGCTGATGGAAAAGAAGAACGGATATATGAGGTACGGCCCTGCGCCAGCGCAAGTTGTATGCATCAGGTGTAGGAGGACCTCAGGGAAAAATCTTGGGACACTTCTACTAGTAAAGAGTAGCGTGATTTTATCCTGTGTCAGTAACTGGAGTGAGGTTACAAAGCACCAGGCAGTGTGATCTCAAGGTGTGTCCAACGCAATGGGTGGAGTGTGACCCACAGCCATCAAGCCAGCAAACACACCTTGTGAGCAGGGGGTCCTCCTAGAACAACAGCGCCAAATAGCCAGGAAAGCATTCGGAAATACGCGGTGCAAAGTGAATAAAGGCATAGAGACACCAGGCTCTTTGATGACTGTGCTCTCCTCCAGATCTGGAGCTCAGAGGGCTGGATTTTCAAAGGGTTTCAGGTCCACGAAGAGTCAGGTAAGCAGCAAAGAGCCTGCCGAGAGCGGAAATGCCGGGAGACAGGAGATCTGAAATACATTTACAAGTCTGATCCGTAGAAATGAGCACTGGGAAGTCTTCGGACAAAGTCAAGAACCAATCTGCCAGCCTTTGCATTCGCACCCCGAGCACATAAGAAGCAGATTTGAGCCCCGAGAGTGGCATCACCGTCTCATTCCCGGGGTCGGCGCGTGGCAGTAGGAGGTGCGCCTCTGGCATCTTCACACTGCTGCAGCGCAGACGTCCGACAGGCTTTAACGCACCGGGGCTCTGATCCTCGACTGGGACTTGTGCCTTCAGCACCGAGGAGTGATAGCAGTAATAGCTGATTATTAGATAAACCCTTCTAGCCCCATCCAAATAGCAGCATCTTGGTGACCTCCAGAGGAAGCTCCGGTTTCACCCCCCAAGCTGCAGCCTTCGGTGGCAAATGCTAGACCTCATTTCCAGTCAGAGGGGAGCAGCTCTTTGTTGTTTTTTTTTTTTTTCCCTTCCTTCTCACACACATTTTTCCATTTACTGAAATCTAGGCAAGGCCTCTGGCAGGATGTCTTAACATGTTGGTTACTATTAAGTATTTTAACATATAGCTGTTTATCATTTTCTAGCCAGTATGGCTTTCCTTTCTGCAGAGCGGTTAGGGATGAAGTAGCCATCTCCTGCTGTGAGCTGTAGCAGGGGCTGAGAAGAAATAAGACGCGGAGGGAAAAGACCAGATAAATAAATATGGCTGGAAGCTTGGTGGGGGAAAAAAAAAAAAAATCAAATCTGCTGCCTGCCTGCAAGCTCCCCGCGCGGTTTTCCCCTGCATACACTCCAGGCTTGTTCAGCTTTACTTGTGCACACCATTGCATTGAGTACGGTGGGATCATCGTCTAAGAAAGCCTGCCCCTGTGAACGTGCCCGTCTCTCCAGCCAAAAAGGCCAGGCGAGGTCAGCCAAGATGCTTTAGCAAGCTAAAAATAAAAGGTGGGTCTTTCTTGCATGGGTCTGGAGCGATTTACATGCAATGCAAAGCCAGCTTTAAAAGAGACAGCGTCAGAGCGGACAGGCCCAACATTTGTTCTGCCTTTCCTGTTTTTCCCTATGGCCGAAATATGATTTTAAGTCCACACACCTGCTGTTTACCCGGAGCATGGCTGTTTCCCTTTGTGTGTATGGTCCTATCTATCTTCATCGCCCTGAGGTTCGTGCATCCTCGTAGTCAGAACGAGAGCGAAGTACCACATATTGTTCTCATGTTGGGGGGCAAGGATGACACATTCCCCCTCCAAACCCAAAAACTGTGAAACCTAGAGAGAAAGAAACTCACGTTTTGCACAGGCAGCTGTAGGTAGATCTCCGTGCCCGCCCCAGCATGGCTTAGCCCTGCCACGAGGCCGCCAGCCACTGAAGAGCGGAGGAAAACTGAAGAAAAGCCCGGGGTCTCTCTAGATTGGGGTGGGCAAAATGCAGCCCACCAGGCCATCCCATCTGGCCTGCAAGGCCCCTAAAAAATTTAGAAAATGAATATTTATCTGCCCCTAGCTGCCTGTCATGTGGCCCTCGGTGGCTTGCCAAAACTCAGCCTGAAATAATTGCCCACCCCTGCTCTAGATCCTGAACTGAAGAGCTGTGCCAGCTCCCGGCACAAAAACCTCTCTCCTCTCTGTGCCCAAAATGTTGCGACGTTGGAAAAAGGGAGCATTTGATGAGCACGGGGTTCCCGGCACAGAATTTGGCAAAGCTGTCCCGGGGCTCAGGTGTTTGGGATCAAAGAGTTGCATTTTAAAGTGTTTTCTGGTTTTTCCCCACTTTCTTTCTAGCAACATCCTTTCTTCGCCCTGCACGAATCCAAAGAGACAGACGTCGCCTCTTTCGTCAAACTCATCCTGGGAGACTGAGGAGCGGAGCAGCACACGCTTCTGCCCTTCCTTGGACCGGTGGGTCTATGGGGAGGGGGCGCGCGGCGGGGCTCTGCCATGACAGCACCAAGAGAAAGTCGCCAGTTTTCTTTTTAACAGCAAAAACCCGCCTCTCCCAAGTTTTTAAAGGGTTCTTTGGTATCCATAGTGACATAGAGTGAACTGGTTAGTGAAATGAATTTTTAAAAGGTTGGTAACCTGACAACAAAAAATGTGTTCAAGGGTGATTTAAATATTTAATGACTGTCAAAATCCCCCTCCTAACTTCCCCCCCCACCCACCCCCTTTCCTCGTTCCTCTCCACCCAGAAT
>NW_017728991.1:4418643-4456775 GCF_001723915.1 Gavialis gangeticus | reverse complement strand
CCCCCACCCACCCCCTTTCCTAGTTCCTCTCCAACCAGAATTTGCTTTTGTCATGGTAATAGGTGCTATGGTAGTCATGAAGTTGTGTGTAGAATTATATTTTGTCCCTCCCGTTATTTTAATATTTATGTTAAGTGCTTGATTGAATAGATTGCTGTTTTATATGAGGATGAACGTGTGGTGTTGACCATAATGAGAAGCGAGGCTACAGCAGGCAATATTTATGGGGCTTAGCTGGGGAAAGGGTTTCAAGGAGAAAAGGAAAGCAAAAAAAAATAAGCATAAATGTCATGGAAATTATTTAATACGCATCGTTACAAGAGTTTGACAGGGATTTCAGTTCAAGTGCTGGTGCTGCCTTGGAAGACAGCTTGCAAAGGGAGCACCAGATGTATTGTGGGTCAGGCCAGGCCTTTTCCGGGAGGGACATTGACCTCCACGCCATGCAGGGGGCACACGTGACCCGGGCGCATGGGATTTGCAATGCGTTTCCAGCGGACTGCCGCAGCCAAGGCATGGGTCCTGCCACGTGTCCCACGGTAGCATCGCCACGTTTCCCACGCGGGCTGCCGTCAGCTGGAGGCGTCGGTGATTGAGGCTGAAGAAGTCGGAAGCAGGCGTTAGCCGATCCCTGGCCCAGCTGCGAGCCCAGGAGTGGTTGACAGGGAGCCTTTTCCTTGTTTTGAAGCTCAGAGAGGTTTTTTTGGCCAGAGTCAGGAGTTCCTCTGTCCTCCCCAACTGGAGGAGAGCTGTATGGACACCTGGGGAACCACAAGCGGGGAGGGAGGATGACATCCTGAGTGCAGGGGGAAGTGTCCCAAGATCCTTGCGCGACACAGGCAGAAATCCCCTGCACTTACCCGCCGTCCATTGAACTGCTCGCAAGCGTGCGGTTTGACAGCCATCCAGAGCTGGGCTGCAGCACGTGTCCCGAGTGTGGGCTTTCAGCACGGGAAAGATCCCCAGGAAACTACCAGGAGTTTGTTGCCGTGGGGTGGGATGCTCAAAGAAAAGTTGCTAGTGGAGGGTAAGAGTCCGGAGGATGTTGGTCTGTCGGGGAAAAGCTTGACAGCGCTGCTGTCCTGTTAATACAGGAACGGTAGGGTGGGCAATCCGCTTCTGACTGCTCTTACTGATTCAGCTGAATCAGGAGTGACTCCGGATTCACACTGGGCTGCTCAGCTTTCCAGACTCAAGAGATTTCATCACTGTCAGGCCTCCTGGGCTTTGCTCCCCTTGATCTCTTTCCTCGCACCCTCGTGGCTAGGAAGAGTGTGTGACTGTGTGTGTGTGGGAATGAGTGTGAGTGTGTACACTCTTCCCTTCCAAATCTGCCATCTCAGCACTGCACCTTTCTGGGAGGGCCGCTGCCAGGAGCCCCAGTGGGATCTCGTGTAGACCCGGGTCCCGCGGGAAGGAAGTTGCTGTGCCACGGTCAGCGAGTGGAGACATTTTTGGTTGCATTCGCAAGGTGCAAGCAGCCCAACATCTGTACATCTCCTGTTACTTATTTCCATTTGGCTCTTACCAACATGGTGTCGGTCTCTACGCTTAGACTCTCAGAGCCACATTCATTCGAGATTTACACCCGGCTCAGCCTTTGTGCAGTCAGTGGGAGTTGGATGGGGGGTAAAGCATGGTATAAGTCAGCCTTTGCTGAATTTTCCTGTGGTCACTATGGGCCGTATATAGTAGCCAAGCTGGCATCAGCCGCGGGCTAGCCCAGAGGGTCCGATTGTGAAGGGGTCTTGCTGTACAAGCCTGAAGGCTGTGATGGGGAAGACGATTACTTCCACTCAGCAAAGGGTCAGCATGAAGAAGAGGCACCGATATACTGCTCATAAGAGTTCCTCAGGCTCATTTATTGGGGTTATTGCTCTTGCAAGTGCTACCCTAGTTTGAGATGAGAGTTGGGGTTTCTGAGACTATCCCTGAAGGATGCAATGTGTTGCACAGACTTTGCATGAAGAAATGTGTTGCTTCCCTGCCCATCATAATTGCCCCTTGGAAGTGGGATCTCCCGTTCACAAGGTGCCGTAAGGAAGATGCCGGCCGCTCTATTGCAGATGGACAGGGTCGCTCTAATTTCTCCATGTAATTTTAAAAGCCTAGCCTGGCTTGTAATGTGCCCCCAGCCGTGTGCGTGTGTGGCGTGTATGTGCGTGCGCCTTTCTCTCTCTCCCCCCCTGTTTCGGAGGCTCAGAGCTGCTTTGATTGATTGTCTTCAGCTGCAGCTAAAGTCCAGCCAGCCAATTTATAGAGCTGGTTCCAGCCTCAATTCTTGCTTTGAAAAACATGACATTTAAAACTAGCCATTGGTTTTCCTACACATGGATCTGATGCTTGCATTGAAGATTGGTTTTGCCTCTTTCCTCCTGGAATTGAAGGCTCATTTGGATACCGCGTCCCCTCGACCTCACAGCACCTTTATTCCAGTGCCATGGTAACTGCCGGCTTGAATTTATGTGATACCATCAGAGTTCAGTATTAATAGCAGATACAAATATCCCCAGCGGTTTCCAATAGAAAACTAACGTCAGCGTTGTCTGCAGTTACTAACTCTGTAAACCAACTCCTGCACAGCTCAGCGCTACAGGTCGAAGGCTTGCTTTTATTCTTGCTCCTCTTGCCGTGCCGGGCTCATCCACGTCCTTTTGGTTTAACGACATTATCACAGAGAAAGGAAGGAGGAGGAATTTTGAAGACATAACATCCCCGCTTCCCTCTTGACTCCCTGCTGCCATGTGCCTTGAATCATCATTGATACTAAAGCAGAGTGAATGCAAATTCTTATGGCCCGTGTTAGTGAGCACATTTCTGACCGGGTAGCAATGCACGCCTATCATATAAATGGTTGTGTAAGGCACAGGGCAGTGGAGAGACGAGTAGAGCCTTGTTCTGTATCTGTGTCACAGCACTTATGAGGTTTATGGAGAGCTGAAAGCAAACTTCATGGGTAGCCTGGCTTGAGCACAGGACTGGGAGCCAGGAACTGCCATATGTCATAATGTGCATATGACATAAGCAGCAAGATAGATTTCTGATTTCTTATTACCACACTGTCTGCTTCCTCATCTGCAACACTGTGATAGCACCACCTGCCTTAGCCCTAGCAGGTTGTGGGGTGAGGGCCAGTTGCCACATGCTTTGAAGGTAAGCAGCCTTCTGCCAGTGCTAAATATGATGTCCTTGCTGGACTGAGTAGGAGACAAGCACAGAGATCATGACTGCCACAGCCTCAGGGGTGGTTAGCATTGCACGATGCCCAGCTACCACGCGCTGTGCATGCAGCGCATCGGGCATTACAGAGTCATGACGATCAAAGCTCCGTCATTTCATGCAGCGGAGGGTCATGGTACTAAGTTTCCCTGGGTCTGGATTTTATTTTTCATTTGCAAAGGGGTCAGGACACTTCCCTGAGGTGGGTTGTCCAGTTCATTTCTACCGGGGAGCGTATGAAAGTGCATGGGGGTGCAGAGCTGCTCACAGTGAGAGTCAGGAGAGAGGGGAATAGCAAATACTGCATCAAACATTCACTCTAGGCTATGAAGTGCCTGCAGGAGCATCTTTCCTAGCGAGACGGTTGGTGGTGTAGCGTGGAAAAAGCACGTGCAGCTGTAGGGCTCAGCTCTCTGAAGGCTGTGTTCCTACATCCTCTTGTGGAGAGGAAGACTTCAGCACACAGTGGGCCCAGACTCTTCACTGGGGTGTCCATGACTGCGACTCGAATCGCATACATAGGTTGCCACAAATACTCCATGCCATGGCTTTTTGCAGGTGTTGCACGGGACTCGTCACTCCATTACGCATGCTCAGAGGGGCTGGGTACATTTGTTGCTGCTATTTAAATGCCATGGGGTTGTGGAGGCTTTTTTGGTTGTTTTTGCTGCTGCTGAGGATGAGTCAGCCATTTGCACTGGAGATTTTCCAGGCGGCCTACAGAACTGTAACGCGCATCCACGTACTGCGCCAGCTGCATGGCGTGCGGGATTTCTCTTGCCGTGTTTGCTGGTTACGGAAAGAGTGGGGGGTGGGAAGGGGGATTTTTATCTTGTGCAGCCCCAGGGCTCAGTTGGTGGGGGCAGGTTGCAGTTTCAGAAGGCAGCGTGTCTACCCTGCGCAGAGAGGCAGAGCATTCGTTCCAGAAACGCCACTTTCAGGAGTGCTCCGGTATGCCCCATCGTTCTTCTCGCAGGCATGTATAGACTAATCTCAACTCCTCCTCCATGCAAAAGCCTCATTTCTTCTCGTCAGAACAGGAGTGATCTGTGATGTGACTTCAGTGCGGCAGGTGGAGACGGCATGGCTTAATATCATGCAGAGAGAGCATGCCACAAAGGCAATTGCCAATGCATGTGCTCACCCCCATCCTTGGCCAGCGTGTGTCCTTTTTTGTTTCAGTTTAATAGGCTGCCTTTAAGGTGCTGTAGCAATTGCTCGCTATGAAGGGCCTCTAACGTCCTTTCCAATGCGGCATTGATCCCTTCAGCCCAGTGCCACAGGCTGGGTCCAGGATGGTTGCAAAGGTCTCCATCTCCAAGGTCTCCACTACTTTCCATGGGAAACAAAATGACATTCTTGCCTCCCTGTGGCAATCCCTGTACCCCCATATCGCTCCTTTTACGTTTTTTCCCCCCATCCCATTTCTCCTTATGATGTTCCCCATCTCAGCAATCTACACGTGAAAGTGCAGCAGCAGTGTCCTTCCTTTGTTACTGCTTTGTCAAACCCAGCCTTTCAGGCTGTCTTCAAAAACCTGCAGCCTCCAAAGGTATTTGCTGGTTTTTGCTGAATTTCTTCATCTGCGTGGCAGTCTCTTAGTTACCGAACCGCCCAGCTGCACGCGGGACTGGTACTGAGGGTGGATGGAGACACGTGGAGGTGCTCACCCATTTGCTTTGATGGGTGCACAGAGGAATAGTGCAGCTATCCTATCCCTAAACACAGGCGAGGGGCTTGTTAGAGCTCAATTCTCAGCTGGTTTAAATGAGCACCTGTTGGTTCTGCTGAATCTACTCCATTTACTCCAGCTGGGAATCTGTCCTATTACCTATTAATGACTATTCCCCCATAATGAAACTTGATGAATGGAAATCCCCCTGGATTATCTACAAAGTGGCAGGTTCTTCCCCATTAATCTCTATTGTTGTCCTGTAGCTGTTTATGTCTAAGGGACCGTGTCTCCTTGTTCTGCATGTATGTACCGGAGGGTTGAGATCAGAAATCTATGGAAAAATAGTTAACAGACCAGATGTCCCCATGTTTTACAGCCTGTTTCTCCCCACCCCAGTGGTCTGTTTCCTTGAAAGCTATTAGCCAGCAGCAAAGGGTGCATTGCAGCGCTTTGTCTCTGCTGCTGGCCTATAAAATCCAGATTGCTTCTTGTGAGACAGGATCACATCTCCTAATTAATATTTCAGCTCAGCCTTTAATAGAGCAGATGCATAGCATGAAATGTGACATGTGGCCGGCCAGCGGGCTGTGGGGGATCCACACAGTCAGACTTCCTTCTCCCCGTGTCTCGATGGGAAGAGAGCTACTTCTGCCTGCCCCAGCAAACCCACACAAGAATGCCCCTTTGTTCCCCCTAAAAGCGTTTGCTTCATCCCGGTGGGGTTCATTTAATTCCCCAAATCTTTGTATAGGTGTCAGTGTTTTGCATCGTGCACACAGCGACGGGGGTGCTGGGACTGTTGGGACAGCAGGAGTCTTGTGCAACGGCTGAGTGCACCACACTACTGGATGGGGCACGTCCTGAGTAAAGAGCTGTTAGGTTAGCACAGGCAACAGTTCCCCAGCACCTGCCCCTTCTTCCTCCACCGACTCTGTATTTATAGTTGGAGGAAAGCAAGAAATCTCCCCCGAGTCTCAAGCTGCAGAATGACTCCCAGCACAGCCACTGCTAAGGGTGAGAGATCGGCTGTGGCCGTCTTCTCTGCCCATCTCGAAGTGTGCAATAGCACGGGATGGCTAGCAAGGGGTTGTGCCTCAGATTGTTTCCTGACAACCCCGATAGATCATGCTCCCATTTATGTAACGTGTCAAATACAGTCCAGTGGGCTACGGGGAGGGTTTAATCCATTGAGGAGCAAGATGAATAAGCCTTTTCAAGGGACCTGGTGCAATTCCACTCTGCCTGCTGCCACAAATTATGCCTGCACTTTCTCCAACTTTCCCTTTGCAGAGGCAAGACCAAGGGACCTGCTGTGATGCCAATCTTTCCATTTCCCTTCTGCTCCTGATCAGGAACACAGCAGAAAAGTCCATCTGGGCTAGGCTGCTTCAGCCGTTAGGGATTATTTCTTCCCCTGGATCTTGTGCCTCTCCTCCAGCTGCATAATTTGGCCCCATCAGTGACGAACCTTTTAAACTAAATAGCAACTCTTATTGCACTGTGTTCTCTGGGAGAGCCATAGCACAGGCACGGCACAGACAGCGAGCCGCTGAATCTCCCAATTCCAAATAAAACCCACTTTGCCGGCTACCGTACTGTTACCACCTACTGCATGTGTGTGTACCACCTGCCCTGTAGTCGTGCTTATCAGTATGTTTCTGGGATGTGAACTGCAGCAATGCAAAAACACTAGAGCAAATGGGAGTGTCACCAAGCCAAGACACAAAAGGTGACACCGTCTAGCATTATCTTTGACTGCATTAATGGTGGGTGTAGCTGACTTACAGTCTGTTAGGAAAACGTCATCCCTACATTGAAACCTATTGCATTTCACCAGGCATGAAATTGGCCCAGTAATATTTTAAAATGAGCTGTTTTAATGCTTTCATCTCTCAACTGCTGGGAAACTATTAGCTACAAATGTCCTCATCTCAGTTTCAGCCAGCCTTTAAGGTCTGTTTTGATTCCTTGGGATCTCAGCAGCAGCCCTCTTTTCACAGTGTGGGGCATATTACCAAATGTTTTTAGCTCTGTTATTATATTCACGGATTGATTTATTTCTCTAACTCACATATATTAATAATTCACAGTGAAGTAGGCACATCTCAGCTCAGGGTGTCTCAACAAACAAGACTAGTTCCCCAATCATATGCCCTCTGCCATTGGTACCAGAGTGAGCCTTGGTAAAATCCTTCCTGGAAATGGAGTGGATCTGGATTTACTCCAGTGTCACTGAAATCTGAATCTGCCAGATAGATGCCAGCATGGACTGTGTTTACTTCCTAGAGAGACTTGCAGTTTCCTCTGAGCCTTGGGGCAAATTTCCAGAGGTTGGGAGGTTTCATGAGGATAAGCTCAGAAGCTACTTAAATGCTCTGGAAATAGGGATGGAAATCTCACAAGATCAGATGCCCTTTGGAGGCTTCCAATACTTTGTGGTTTCAGCTAGACCGGAAAAAACTTTCCTATAGTTTATTTCATAGTGTTTGATATATTACTTCCATTCCTCTAGCTTAGCCAAATCCAGGAAGAACTGAGCTGTGCGATGTTTTAATAAGTGAAAGCAAAAAAGAGTTAACCAAGTGGTTTTGATCTTGGCAGGAACGCCTCTATTTGGTTTGGGCTATAGGAGGATTCTGGCTTACTCAGATTTTATCCTATTCACATCTCTCCTTCCAAAGTATCTTTTAAAAAGCAAATGAGGTGTTCACTTTGACGGAGTAATGGAAAGGGCCCTTTGGGCATGGATAACCCAGTATAATCTGCATCAGTTTTGTATACAGATCTAAAATAAACTGTGATCAGGAAGGGACAAACGTGCAGTTATCTCAGGGTAGCTGCGTTTTGTAGGTGGCTGTTACATTGCCTCTCATTAGGCATTGGGTAAGCAGGTAATAATAAACTCATTGCTTTTAGCAAATGGCTGAGATAAAGGTGGACAGATGTCACCTACACAGGTGTAACTTATATCAGCGGAGCTCTTCCTTATTCTTTTAGGGGTAATTCTCTACCAGATTACTCTGGTTTAATGACTTTTTACACCTGTGCAGACCCTTACAGTAGACGACAAACAGACACTCAGTCTTTTCACAACCACTTGTCTAGCAGCACTCCCTGCCAATATCTGAAACTGTGGTATAACAGTCCAGGTACACACTGAGGCCTTGTCCAGGGACACATAGGGCAGGAGAAGAGCATGAGTCAGGCTCCAAGCAGAAATTTCCAGGTGAGTTGGTGCCAAAAGACATGAGATATGGAGAATGGTAGGAGAACAAGTTGCCACAGTCCAGTTCAGAGATAAGCAGGCTTGGACCAGCTTGTGGCCTGCAGCCTCAGGACGTGATGATGTCTTGGTAAAGAGTCCAGGAGGAGTCCAACCTTCTGCCCCGTGCTTCACTTCCCTAGGATCTTCATCTTGGTCATGTCTCCAATCCAACCTTTCTATATGATCTGTTCACAATGGGGTGCGTCTACACATGCATTTGGGTGTGTCTAAATTTAATGCGCATTAACTTAATGCACATTAAGGCAGTTTAGGCTTGCATCTACATTTGCATGTGGTAAAGTGCATTAACGCCGTGTGCGTGGACTGACATGGGACTAAGGTTAGTCCCAAGTCAATCCCTACACACAGCATTAGTGGACCTTAATGTGTCTACGTATGCATTAAAGTGCTTTAGTTATTCATGCCTAAATTTAATACCTGCTTTTGCCATTTTTGAGGCGCATTATGGGCCCGCATGTGTAGATGCATGCCCTTAATGTGCCTTAAATCAGGATAAAGTGCCTTAAATCATCATGTGTAGACACACCCAGTATTCTGCACGGGTCACTGCTTCTTGTGGGGTGCACAGTGGTGCTACAGGGCGTCTTAGGAGATGATCCATGGTTTGCTTTTCCAGACAAACGCATGGGTCGGTTGCATAGAGTCCCCGTGATTTCATGAGAAAGTTGCATGAGGATGGTAGAGAAAGGAAGAGGAGGCTTTCAGTATACTTTGGATGTGCAGTGTTTCACTCGCACTTGGTTTGTCCCTCGTGTCCCATAGAGTACTAATGAAGGAGAGGCTGGTACAGATTCAGCTTGATTATACAGGCGGGTGCATTTTAGAGGGAGGGAGAAGGTGGGTTGAGAGCTACTTGAAAACCTGCCCATTTCTTTGAAAGGCTAGTGCCCAGATCCACCACTAACGTACATCACCATCAATCCATTGACTTCAAAAAGGCAGAGGCTGTCAGGCGTAGAGTCTGGTTTTGGTTTTGTGCCTATGATGTGTTTTAGACTGACCTAGCCGGTTGAGTTTTTCAATTACAAATTCTGCTCTCGAGGCGGAAGTACTGTATATACCAAAGGACAGGGATGTGACGTTTCTTCCTCAAGTTAAAGAGTCACTGTACTCTTTCTAATAAAAGAACATTCACCCCTTCATGAATTTCCAGGAACATTACCTGAAAGTTTTTAATCCTTCTAAGCCCCGTCATGTTTTTTGTGAAAAAATACTGTGAAACGATGGGCAGTGCCAGAGGTCCCTGATTTGCATTGTTGAAGTGCGGAGAGGTATATTAAGTGCCTACTTAGAGCTGGAAAGGGGCAGTTGTGCGGGGGGAGAAAGTTTCCTGCTTTCAGGTTTCATTTAAGGAGAAACTGCAATCGCTATCATTGCTTTGGAATCAGGATCTGGTTCTGATTTTGTCTACACTGGTGTTATCTGTACAGCTGTCAGTTAAGTTGAACATAGGGCTAAGCCTTGTGCCAGAATCCAGTAACTTAGACCACTTTGTAGACTCCTTAGTGGATTGGCCTCTGTTGCATTGCAAAACCATGATCCAGAGTGCATTGCATATCAACAATAATAGGATTGGGCTTTAAGTATTTTAGGTATATTCTACATGTCAAATGAAATTTCAAGGTGATGTCACCCTTTCATTACCTCTGTAACTGTGAATTGTGTGTATGATGTTTTTGTGGAGAGCTGCCAATCAGGGCTGGGTGAAATTTTCATGGCTGAATTGGGAAATTTTTGAAATTTTGCTATTTGTTTTGATTTTTGTGAATTTTAAATGATTTGCAGGGAGAGAGAGGTGGCTTCAAAATTTATTGTCGCCAAAACATCCCCCTTTCAAGAAAAAAAAAATCTGGGTATATTAGAAATCTTAAAAACTTAAGCTTTTTTAAAACTTGGAAAAGATCAGTTTGGGGCATCAACATGAAGGAATTTTCTAAATGTGTGTGCTACCTACACAAAACCTGCTCTCTTCTGAAATCAGGGAAACCTTTCAGCATTTTTAGAGGAAAAATAAATCAAACCTCAATTGCAAATGACTTCCCCAGCAGCGTGCTGGTATCAAAGAGGACACCAGTGAGGCAGCTGAGTAACACATGGGTAACGAGGAGACTTTCAAGACCGCTGTAAATCAAATTGTTGCGGTTTTTTTTAAAATTACTATAATTTGCTTTATAACTGTGAAAGTCTCCAGATACCTTTGGGTGGGATCTTCTCTCTCTCGGTATTTATTATTTATTCATCTCTGGCCGCAGAGCTGACCCTAGGAGGGTGCAGGGCCTGGGGCAAATCAGCCTATGCGGGGGCTATGGGACTGTCGCAAAGGCAGGGCATGGCAGTGCCGTAGCAATGAAATTTGGCGCCCGGGGCCAAGCAAATCTCACGTGCCCCGGACAAGCCGTGCTTCAGTGGGCACGAAGCCGGCAGGGGGCGGTGGGGGGTTGGCAAGCAACTGGATGCTTCTTCTGCGGTGTGGGGCTGAACTGCCAGCTGTAGGCGGGTCCCGTGGGAGGGCCCGCAGCCACTCCGCCCAGCTCCGCAGGACCCCCCAAAACGTGGGGGCCGGAGCGGGCGTCCCGATTCGCCCTACCCAAGGGACAGCTCTGTGTGGCCTTACCTAAAATATTCTAAAGGAAGCCTCTGTCTCTGAACCCCTGAATGTCACCTGGGTCTTTCTCTGTGCTCCTCTGACTTTGGAGGTGGCAATTGTCATCCGTTGGCTTTGTATTAAATTATACCAGTTTGTAATTTGCTTTAGTAACCTGTTCTGCTCTGTGATTAGATGTGGGGATAAGCCTTTTTTAAACATATTGCAGTTTCCCTTGAACTATCTTGGAGGTTTCTAAATGATTTTTTTTTTTCTATCCAAAATAATGGTATTGAGTGAGGAAGAGTTCCAGTTTGGTTGTAATAAGTTCAGGAATTGGATCTGCTGTCTTCTAGGTTCAGGGGAATCAGTCAGTCCTGTCGCTATCACAGTGTTATTAACCAGAAGTGCCAGTGGCGATTGCAAAGAAAAAAAAATCCCTACTTCTTCTTTCTTTTTAAATGCCTGTAATTCTCCACCTGAACAATAAAATATGTGATTTGTGATGAATTAAAGAAGTTTGTTTGTCTGAGTCTTTGCTTGACGTGGTTGTTTCAAGCCCTTATATAAGACATGTGCATAGTTTATTTGAGCTTTTTAAGAGTGGGGCCAGTGAGAGATCCAGTGGGTGTCAAAGAACTTGGTTGTTTGCTAATCAAGTCGTAGCCTAAGCTACCCGTATGGTAAGGACCAAACCGTGCCTTTTGATACGCGTGCTGCAGTTCCTGTGCACGTTGCCAGCCAGCACAGGTAGAAAACCAACCACCACTGGGCATCTTTTTCACACTGGTCTTTGTCCTGCTTTGTGAGAAGGATCTGGTGTTAGAACAAGGTCCCAGGACGTAGCTTTGATCTGAGAGATGTTGGGTGACATTGCTAAGGCTTGAATCTACAAACCTTTCCAGGAACTGAGCCACCGCCACGCACTGTTTCAGCAGCAAGTCTGCCTGAGGGCATGTATTTCCAGATCAAGCCCATACACACACCCTTGTATTTCTCATGCATTATACAAGACAAGTGTAGCCTTGTGGGAGGATTAAACGTTAAATGGTGGCATCACTGTCTGAACACTCATTCCTTCTTGTCAGGAAAATTCCCACTGAAGTCAGTGAAGGCCTTTCACTACAAGACGAGCAGAACCAGGATCTTATGGCATGAGATAGTGATAGTCCCCTTCTGCCTTATCCTTCACTGACAGGCAAACCTCACCAGCCCCTCTATTAAGGGAAGTCTGTTCACCTCTCTGCAAATAGCTTGTGTTGCTTTTTACTTTTTATTTTTTTTAGGGAAGTGTTGGGAGATGGGTAAGCAGAATATGGAATTCATTAAAAATTCATAAACGGAGGGCCGTAGACGGATATGGGAATAAATGCTCTCATGCACCTGAGGCGACCTTTTGATGAAGTTCTGGTCCTGCTTTTCAAATACCATTTGTGAGAAAGCAGAGCTGTCAGAGCTATATGTGCCCTTTGCATCTTTTTGCTTTAAAGTGCACAAGTAACCTGTTTCAAAGTGAATAGAGTAACTGGACTAAGCTGGGGTGTGTGTGGGACTGGCATAACAATGTCTACTATTTTAAGAACGGCATAGGCAGCGCTGGCATTGCAAACAGCACTGGGGTTGACAGGCACCTTGCTGAGCTCATGTGGTTTTGTTCCTCTGGATCAGTGCCTCAAAGGTAAGTGCTAACTGTTATTGTGTGTGCATCCCATGCTAATTTTGCTTGAAGAAAGTGCCCAGTTTTGGGACCCTAAATAAAGATGCACAATATTTCCTTATGCCACATGCAAATAAAATTATTGTTCTGTTTATGGCCTCGATGGAAACAGTAGGTAAGCTCCCTCTACTGATTCTCTAGTTGCAATTAATGAACAGTCACCTAGGTCCAGAACGATGTTGCTGTATTAACGAATGAATTAATGAAAAGAACCTGGGTAATTTAATAATCTTTTAAGACACAAGGAAGTAATTGATGTTTACTGCCCGGTAAAGAACAGGGCTGGCAGGAATGAACATTTTCAGATTGCAAAGAGAATGTCACCCAGCAATAATTGTGAGAGAAACCATTAGGTAGCGATCACCATATAAATGTCTCAAAGAGATGTGAGATGCACACACAATTATTTCTGAGAATCTTTAAGCAAAACAGCTGTTGGTTTTATAGCTGCTTTGCAGCGTGTGCATGTGTGTGTGTATTCATATATCTGTTTAAAAGGAGAAATTAAGAGCCTTTTGTTATCAAATCTAGTAACCCAAAGCATGTTAAGTATTTATGCATCAGTTAGTTTTTTATTACAATTTTTATCTCTCGTAATCAGTTCCAAATGTAAACCTTTTTTTTATCACTGAAGTGCAGCAGGCCTTTATGAGATGTAGGCAGAGTGCACGGGAGGTGCCAAAAGCAATTTTATAGAGCCTTTTTGTGGTCAGCTACAACCCATCAGTTCTTGCCTTCTTCTTACTATCCATTTTAACAGCCCCGAGATGAAATGAAATAAAATAAATAGGAGTAAGTGTATAGAACCAGCTGCCAACCCTTTGAAATGGTCTAGAGATACATATCCACCTTTGGGATAGAATTGAATTAGACAAGCAACAATAATATAAGCCATGCCAGGCCTTTGGAATATAATTATTTTACTTGGCAAAATGGCAGATCTCATTCTTTGTCTCCTCTCTACTAGATAGTATTTCATCCATATATAGGGAAAAAATGGTATGCACAACAACCCCCTCTGTTATCACAGCTTCGGTTGCAAGTTTAAAATCGAGTAGAGGAGAACGTAAGCTTCCCAGCAGCGAGTGCCATGATTCCTGAAAATCGTGGCGCACAGGTTGAAATTCATCCCACCATAGGGCAGTATTTAAGCATGTGCTCAGCTTTGCCGATGTGGTTAAGTATGGTCCTGAATAAGGTTGCTTTCCTCGGGGCCCAAACCCATTCGACTGTATTCTGCAAGCCTAGTATGGTCTAGTACTGGTTACATTGCTAGGGGTTGGGGCTTCCCAACTCGGCCCATTGCCCGGCAGAACATCGACTAACTTTAGTGGAAGCAGAAGCAGGTTGATCTGGGTACAATGGAGGGGTTATTGTACATACAAATACTTTTCAGAGTTCTTGCTGATTTACTCATTAAAGTTTTAATTAAAACAGAAAGAAAAAGAAACAGCTGCTTTGTGCAATATGATGCCTTGTCCTGGGTGCTGTAATATAAGATAATCCTTGCCACAAAGAACTCACAAAGTGGCTCCTAGGGGCTATTGCTATATAAACAGCAGTCATACATATCAGAAAGGTCATGAAATGGAGCGCACTAGCAACAGCCTGATAATGGAAACTCCTTTAATTTTGGCATGTGTGTGCGCACACCCGCGTGTGGGTCCAGGACCTTCCAGGATCCTTTTAATCGCTTTTCTCCTCACCAGGTTGCATCACAGTCTGTCAACTCAGCCGATAACACGCAGAAGCAAAAACATCCCTCCCATTTCAAAAACCATCCAGGGTGGTGAAACTCACTGACTTTAATAAATGTTTGGAGGCTGGTAAAATTTGAATGAGATGGCGTCATAAAAGCAGTAAAGAGATCGTAGCTGCAAAAGGTCAAGAAACAAACCGAGGAGGTGATTACAGCGAGGAGATGTGCTGGACATATTTTCTCATTGGATTACCATGTATTTCTCACACATCTACAATGTTTCTAGGAATCCCTTTATTTACGAGGACAGCTCTTGTATCAATGAATGGCATTTTCTATTGTTCTTCCCGTGTTGTCTTGCACTGAAGCCAGACTTCATAGGAGGATGCACTTTCCTTTGAGCAGGGTTTATACTAGGCACTTTTTAACTAGCCTATATACTTTTGAAAGCATTTCCTTTTCTACGAACCAGATGGCATGAATTGTCATACTTCCACTGACTTCTACTGAGTGAGAACAATTTGTATAAACTGAGGATCTGGCCAGATAAATCTGTCGTATAAGTCTTAGAAGTACAAGCCTTCCTTTAAAACCTCAGCTGTTCCTCCCTTGCATGAGCTGTTTTTCCCATCTTTGGTGTCTTCTCAACCAAAATCATGCCATAGCTAGCCCCAATTCCAGTAGCTGCTTATTCCTCTTAGCATTTCCCCCCGTCTTCCCATTTAGGATTACTGCTTCTGGGCTCAGAGTAATACTTTACCACCAAAATGCAAATGCTCCAAATCAAACATTAAAAAATTTCTTGTACCACATCGCCTAGCCATAAGGGTTTGAATCCATGAAGGGTTCCTCAATGCCCTTTGGAGGTTTTAGCAGTTACAATTAGCATTTAAGGATCCATAATTAATAGTACATCCTACCCTGACAGTACTAACCACCTCAAATCTGGTGCCAGTTATTCTTTACAATAAGCTCTAACATCTTCAGCTGTAAAGTAGAATTTTATAAATTTAGCACCGTTTTGCTTAAAAGTTATGTTCTTTTTTTTTTGGCTTGGTTTTGTTTCAATGCAGGGGCATAAGTTGCAATGAAGGCAATGGTATTTCATAGACACATTATATTTCTTATGGGTGATATACCTCAGTAATGGATGAAAGTGGCAAAATGCCTGGTTTGCTTTGCGTACAAAACTCTGAATCATATCGATTGGAGAATAGACAGACTTGAAGCATTTTTCTTTTAAAAACGATTGCCCATGGAAACACTCATTTTTAAAACTGGAGGACAACTTTTATATGATCGTGTTAAATGCACACTTGTCCTTTGAAGAATTTGTCCACTAACATATTCTGTCGTGTTGGTGTCTCATGTGCCTGAGCTTTGACTGCAGAGTTTGTCTTAGCCGTACTCACTGGGTGCTCTACTACCGCTCCTCAGACCTCCGGTGCAGAGTTGTGTGCTTAGCTGACGTGGAGGAAAAGGGGAAGGAGGACAGGATTTAATCATACGCATCTGGAAGGACTGTTTGAGTTCTTGATGCTTGACCCAGGTCAGAGATGCAGTCTCAGCCACAGCAGACACAACTCTGCCAGGTGGACCTAACCTGGCAAAGTGGATCATGGTTTTGTCTTGGTCAGGCAAGGAAGATCGACCTGGCCAATTCAAACGTCCCACGTACTAGATTATCTACTGGACCTCAAGCAGGCTGAACCTGCTTTCTGCTAATGGCCAGCCTGTAGCTCTCTTGACCTGTCACTCAGCAGTCAATGATTGGCAGGTATTTTCTCACCCCACAACCCTCGAGCCCCTTAAGAGCCTATCCAATATCTTCCCCCAGGTGATGGATCCAGCTCTGCAGTAGGAAGCAAATTTCCCTCTCCTCCATCTTTCCATGAAAAACATTTTAGAGATTACATCAGCAAGGAGGGGGTGCGAGAGCCAAGCTGCCTTGGCAGATCCCATTTTTGTTCGAGATAAGATGACACTAAGGACTCGTCCAAAGTTCCTACCCAGGGTCATCACAAACTTTTAATTTGGGGCAAATTAACTTTTTGGTGCTCTTCCAGAAACCCTATTCATCACAAATAGTGCTGTGCTGTATTTACTGAATATTAGGAAAAGTTTGCTAGGATGAAACTGTTCTCTGTATCCACGGCAGAGACCTAAAGGTGCAACAATATCTGGCCAAAGGTGGCCTCACTGGATCTTGGGCTATATACAGTTACACTAGGAGACCACCAAAGTGGATCTGTAATAAGTGATAAGGCAGAAGCTGAGCTCAGGAGACCTCTGCAAATCTTGCTGTAGTTGATATCTTCCAGGTTAGCTCCCCAGCGTTCCCGTCATACCCTTGGAAAGGAAGGTCTTTGCAGAAGCCTGCAAGGCAGATACTGCATTTGGCAAAGCAGTTCTATACCTGCTGTTTGCCTAAAGGGTCTGCACATATGTGGACGGTGCTTTGGAGTCACCTCTCGAGAGACTGGGTATGTGGGGAGTTCCTCAAAGAAGAAAACAACGATACTTATCAGGAGCTGACATCTTTGAGATGTTTTGCCCACGTTACGTCTTAGCATCCCAGCCTCCTTCCTCTCTTTCTTGGAGTCCAAAGGAACGTAACCTTCTGCAGCTGGCAGCAAGGGGAAGAAATTGCATCCTTTACTCCCTCGTGGGTATGAAATGGGGGCAGGAACTGAGCACATCCTACAGAGACTGTGAAGGCAACAACAACAACAACAAAATCCAGCCAAATCTCAAGGGTGAAACCCAGCCTGAAGTGAGAATATGTACAGCCATAATACATAGTGGAGAAATTCAGCTCCCAGTAAGTAACTTCATTTCTTGTTAAACGTAAGAAAAATGAAATAATCATAAAATGACCGACATTTTAACAAAAGATTAAGCCAGAGGTATTTTTAAGAGGGAGTTTTTGCCGTTTGAAGAAAAGCCTTTGCATTGAAGTACTATGGTAAATTTATTTATTTATTTTTTTAAAAGAGAGAGTCCTTGAAGGAATCATTACTAAAGCATTTCGTATACAGATTACTTCAGACTTCATCATTCTCCTTCTAAGTCTGGTTATGAGATGAAGGCCAAGATTTGTTGATTAGGATCAGATGGCTTGTGGCGAGATGGAACGTACATGACTTAACTGGAGGGATTAAACCCAAGTTTTTTGGCTTCCATTTGGCTGTCCTATAAAATTTAACTACTAGGCCAACTAGTTGGGCTGCGTTTCCCCGGCCATATATGTGTGATGCGAGATAGTTGGGCATGCTATATCAGCTGGTAGATCAGTTTTAACCATCCAGATGTTTTGGGTGAGAAAGAAAAACTCAATACAACTAAAAGCTAAATTAGACCCCCAATTTATAGTTTACATACTAGGTCAGCAACCGACCTATTGCTTGGCCTTAATTCTGGTTAAGTCTGAAGCACGTTTTACTGGTCTGTCTGTGGCCCTGAAGTTTTTCTTTCTTTTTTTTTGCTTTTTGGAACTGCCTACAAATCTACAGATGTTACAGTCAGGCAGACATGCTGTATCTTTGCTCAGGGAGGACCAAGTACAGTCTGCACTTTCCAAAAACTCAAACCCTTTTCAGTGATGCCTATCCAAGAGAGCCTGCAAATCCAGAGAGACGGGATTTAGATCATCTTGAGATCATGAGTTCATTGACCCCGTGACATTGACGTCCAAAACCCAAGTTTATCATTTCTCTTCTTGGCTAGGTGGGGTTCAGAGTGCTTATTCTGAATTTTCCTTCTTTCTCTCTTACAGTTTGGTCCCAGAGAGCTGAACCAGTTAGCTATACAAGGATGAGGATTTTGTTACTGGCATTTTGTATTTAAGGCCATATCCTTTAAACCTACCCCTGTAGAAGCAGTTAAATACTCTTCTTTTTATAGCCCCGACATTTCATTTTATAACTCAACTGAGATCAAGAGTGGTAACCAGTCACCAGTTTATCTTGCCTGTGTGTCCCCCACCCCCCCCTCCCACCACAATCTTTTTTTTTTCCACTTTGTTTTAGTTGTTCTTCGAAAGAAGGAATTAGGGCAAGTTTAATAAATGTGTCCGTGCTGAAAGGGCACAAGTGGGGGAGGAATAAGAAATGAAATGAGAGAAGGAAGTCTTGCCTTTCAAGCTATCCTCACTTCCCTTTCCCAGTTGACCAGTTCAACCGTGTAAGAGATAAGGAAATGTGGTTTTCGGTCACAAGTCTCATTTACTGGTCACGACCAGATGCCCGGGTTCTGCTGCCAACGACTCACCATGGTGACTTTGGAAAGTTATTTCACCTTTCAGTGCCTCAGTGTCACTGTCTGGAAAACAGGGATAAAAATCCTTAGCCGTTCCTCGCAGAGGGGTTGTGAAGCTTTGGTAATGAACATTTGCAAAAGAGCCTCAGATGAGAAGCTGCTGCAGTGAAAATTATTCTTAGAAACCAAGGGTTGTTACTGGCCTCTTATCAAGGCATTGTCGACAACTTCTCTGTAGGGAAACCTTAAGCGCAGCCAACATGAACAAGCTGCATGTTTTGAAGTGGTGCAGTTGATTATATCGGCTTTCATCTTCTGGTGAGAGGACCTTCTGCCATCTGAACTCGCTGATCCCAGAAGGCACAAATCATCCAATCAATCTGAGATCGCACAAAGATAGGAGCAATGCATTTTTCCCCCTCCCACTTTACTTAACCCTTAAAACACCGGCCTTTCCCTAATGGACGGCTGAATGAATGCTGAAGAGAAACATGAAGCGGCGTGCGATGCAGACGTCATTGCAATATTTTAAACCCTTTTACGACCGAGTCCAAGGGCCTTGAGGGGATCCCAAGAAGAAATAATCTTAAAAAAAATGCATGCAAATCTTGTACACTGAACTATGTTAACACCAATGAAGAGGGGTATCAATAGCCAAAGAGACTTTTTTTTTAATCCTTGGGTAAAAAATACATGGAAAGCTACACAAAAGGCTTCCACCATGTTAGTTAGAGGGCCTCAAACTGGTTTGGAGAAGTCACCTCTAAGGAAGCACAATATCTATGCTGATTTAAGGCCTGAAACCAGGCTCATTCAGACCCTTGGTAGGTCAGTTAACAGAGGGCCCATTAGAGGGGTGCCCTTTGTGGGATTTTAGTCCAGGCCATACACCCAGTTCACCAAACGTCTTCCTTCTCATGTTCTGCGCGCTGAGATGAAGCGGAGCGAGCCACCTGTGCAGCAGCCAAGGTCTGTGCCCTACCATGCACCTCTGGAGCCCTCCCATCCCCAAAGGGCACAGCAGTGTATCTGCAGCCACCTTTCCTTCTATATAATCATGGCTTTTGTACATCTAAGGATGTCTGAATCCAACATACCGCCACATGGAGACTTTTAAAGGCAATCATTGCCTTAAATGTGTTCCCCCACTCATCCTCCCATAACACATAGGCTCATCCTTCCCTTTGTTCTGTAGCTAGCAATTAAAAGGAAAGAGAGAAGCTAGTATGCATTACCGAATATAGCAATGTAAAGCTATCGGTATGAACAGCCAAGCACAGTACATGCTGCAAATGAGGTTATTCTCATGAGACCTCTGGTTTTCACAACAGTGACATGTAATTCTAGATTGCGTGGCTTTACCTCAGTAGGCTTTTTTTTTAATACCCACTATTACCACTCCAGATAATACATTATTTTCACCTTCAACATATTCACAGGATTGTTGCCTCAACAGGGGGCATACACAGTCCCCACTGGTACGGGTTTTTTTGTTGTTTTAGTAATCCTTTCCGCGAAGCATTTTGTTTTTAACTCGAGCAACTTGCTTCAGTACTGCAGTTTATTAACAAATAATATTAATGGTGCTGCACTCATGAAAAACCCAGGAACACACAGATTTGTATGTGGGTTGAAGAAAAATAACGTAGATTTGGGGAATTTACAAGGTGAATATCAACAGTGCTGATATCAAAACCTGCAGTAGATTGCCAACACGGCAGAGCAGCAGATCTCTGCTCTGAGCAATTCACAAAGTGATGTGCAGAGGTATAATAATACTACATAAATAATCTAAAAATACCTCCATATTTTTTTTACATGAAGTGTTACTTTTTGATTGAAATAAAAAAAAATACCCCATGTGTTAAAAAGAAAACTCAAGTGGAAGATATATTCCTAATGTAACAGATCCCATTAATTATATGCTATGAGCTATAACTTTGGCTTGCTCAGATGCTTCTGCATGGATCTCATTTGAGGATGTTGTCCTTGAAGAGAAGCATAGCAGACTAGGAAAGGTTTTAAGCCTAAATGCAGAATGTATTTCAGAAAGTGATTAAAAGTGTATTTCTTCACTTTGCTCTTGCAAAGTTCTAGCTTCCATTTGAGAAGGTACCCGCTGTGGGGTTTTTTTTAACTCTGTCCTCTTACCCACCTCACAACTGCTGACATTCCTGAGATATTTTACTATACGTTGACAGCAACCCAAAGCTCTCAGCCCCTTGGAGAACAGGAGCTGCACTCAACTGCTAAGGGGCACGTCATAGGCCATCTTGGAATGAAAATAATGCGTCCTTAATTCCTTTATAATTCCCATGCCACATGCTAACCATGCCAATGCTGGAATGACTTAACTATTCAGATCAAGAACACTGGCATCATGAAAGCTACCCAGTGTTTAAAAAGAAAATAAGCTTGATTGATTATTAATTTTGATGCTTACCATCTTCCAAGCACTTTAAACATGCCTAGTGTTATAGCAAAGTCTAGGTATAATTTGATGAGGTTCCTGGAGAGATATCAGTCATTAGGGTTTGGAAACTGGTATCAGTAGAACTTTATTTAATGTTGAGCATTAAATAAGGGGCAAAAGAAGCAACCTGGAAGGCAGAACCTATCCCTGAGAATGAAGGAACCAAGAGAGAGGCTACATAGGTTGAGATGAAGACTCGAATAAATGCATTGGCTGGTGATGAAAGAACAACTTTCTCCAAGCAGTGCAGAGAATTTAAGTGTATTGAAAAGCTCCTAAAGGTTCATAGTTGAAAGTTAATTTCTGAAAGTGCCACTAGGGTTACATCTAAGTTTTACAAAGTTTTACAAAGTTGGGCCAGTGATGGGCTCTCTTATCTAAGCCCCACATTATGTTTCTGTGGATGCAATGCTGGATTGCGTTAAGCACCAAGCCACTGACAACTCAGCATTTCCTGAGCAAAGGGCCAAATAAATGTGTGTTTTTTTAATAGTTCCCAAACTTCAATCTCAATTAAGTGCATCAAGCAGAAAGAGGCTCTGCTTGCAAAGCAGTGGGGAAAACAGCGTGTCTATTATTATGTGGTCACAGTGAATAATTGCTTTAAAATAGCACTGCAGCATACTCATCATGATTTTGCTCAATTATTCTAATAGTAGGGTGATCTGTGACAATGCAAATGATGCCACTGCTAGTTACAAAGCAGAGCTAATGTGAAAACCAATCCAAAAAAAGCAAGCTTCAACCAGCACATACCAACAGCCTGAAAACATGCCTCTGCTTTGGCATCTGCATCCTTCACTAAATAGGTCCACGAGGCTACTTCACCTGAATCAAAGGAACTATGCCAAAGCTGTATTTGACTCTGAATTTGTAGTACATCATTTCAAATAGTATTCGTCCTGCACTTAATTTCTGTTGCATCTGATTGACGTAATCAGCAGCAATCTTGTCTGAGTCAGCATTTTGTTGAATAGATACGAAGTGAATCAGATAATTTTCTCTCTCATCTGTCTCATTATCTTTCATGTGTTAATTAAAAAAACAACAACAGCCTACGTTATTCCTGAAGAGGGCCAATCCATTTCATTCAAAGTGACGTGCCCATATGTCCAACACTGCCTACGGCAGAACTCGTTCCCAGCGCACGGCTGCATGCTGTCCTGTGCGGTAGTTATTGTCCACCCTTCCTCCGAGACTGTGCCTTTCTTCTTCTCTTTCCTCTGTCTCTCTGTGCATTTTCCATGCCCACTCTGTATAAGTGGAACATGTTCTGTATCTCTCCTCATCTACCTTCATATCCCTTATGATGTCAGCAAGCAGGGAGTAACGCTGGATTTGAGGGCTTTGCATTTATTTCGAGCAAGCATGATAGAAAAATCATTTTAAAAAAGAGTAGTTCTGCATTTCTTCTATGTGTGATTGTCTTGGAGGTAAATTGAAGGACTATTGTAGTCTTACTACCATTAGAGTCTAGTGTCTGTCTCCACTGAAAGAGGCCAAATGACCTCCGTTGTTTCATTCTCCAGTTTTTAAACACAAGTTCCACCTATTTCCTTTAATAATAAGGGAACTTAAGTCTCATTTTAGCATTGTGGAGGGTATTCTAAACCTTCAGGTGTGATTTTTCAGGTATGCAACGCCTGTCTAACATTGCCAGTGGCTGTATAGGATATTCAGGCCTCTGAATTCAATAGAGAAGGCACAAAGAAGCTCTCATGGTATGTTTTGCAGGAGTGCCAAAAGGCTGCAATCAGGAACTGGCAACCCATTGTGCTGGGCCCTGATGTCTTCCATGAAAAAGTCATTCCTGGCCACAAGAGTTTGTGTAAATGCCTTAAAACTAAGCTGTCTCTAGACGTTGGTAAATAGAAGTAGGCTTGCATCTATTCCCTTTTTGGCTGCACACTCCTGGTACAACCTGAATGGAAAGCAACTGAAAATCATTAACATCACATGACTATTTGGTGGTACATAAAACTGCCACTGCACTTACCTGGAGTTCAAATGATTCCAACTCCAAACCATTTCTTTACCATTCCCGGCAGGAGGACCCAGAAATAAGTGAACACAGGCAATAGATTTTCCTGTCCCAGCCAACAGCTGCCACATCAGCTTACCATTGACGGACATCTGCCAGGGATGGCAGGGAAGTTCTTGCCTTGCACTTGGTAGTGGATAAATGTTGAATGTCTGTAGGGATTATAATACAGGTCGTTGCCTGTATTTACCCCTTTTCCAATGTGAATGGCAAGGTGGCAGAGGAAAGGAAGAAGAGTTTTCCTCATAGTAAGGAACAGTGATGACTGTTGCGATGGGATGGGATGATGGTTTTGTTCTCCGGGTAACTGGCTGGGAATCCCCCTTCCAAGTACTGCTTCTGATGCAGAACTTGTCATGCTGGGTGTTAACACTTTAACAATTACTACACTGGCTGGGTCTTGACAGACAGTCTCTGAAGGGCGAGGTTCCCTCCTACTGTGATACACTTCAGACTCGGGAGGTAACACGGAGAGTTAGGTCCCAGAAGGGGGTGAGTTCCTGCTCATGAAAATGAAGTTGTTCTTGGAGACAGAAGCACCCACAGCAGGAGGGAAACTGCGTTTCTACCCGGTTTCAGTAATACTTAATGCTCAGTTGTTACTCAGCTCATTCCACCGTCATCAATCAAGCAACTTTCCCTGCTTGCACTAATCCCCGAAGAGGGAGACCTCAAGATCCTGCAACAATACCTTTGGTTTATCAAGGAAAGAGCAAATTGAGACCAGACATTTCTGAGGGTGGGGGGGAAAAATCTCTCCATAAAGAATCTAAATTTACCATCGTGTTAACAATTCTGTAAGACTTTTTGGCACCCTCGCATGGAAATTTCAGAAGCAGATGGAAACATTTGGAGATGTATAAGACACATGAGCCTGCAACATCCACTTTTATTTTCTCAGTGGGAGGGAGAGCTGGTTTCATGTTGCCTTTAATATATTTTTTCCTCTCTTAGTGATGGTAGGAAAAGCAAGAAAGAAAGTGAGCAAGTTATCTACATGGCAGTTGGATACTGCTCTCTGGATTCCCCTCCTGGGGTCTGTCAGCTTGGAGAATCTGTAAAATTAAAAAGAGTGCTTCATCCATAGCAAGGACGGTTTTGTTGTGACAAGGCCAGCAGGAATTATGGGCTATTGTTCTAGCTCTGGCCCTTTGATCTCTGATGAGCCACGAAACCTCTCCATTGTGACAATAAAATGACAATCCAAACTAATTTCCCAGGCAATTTGCAAGGCTAAATTAGTGTATGGAAATCCTCTGCTGGACGCGACTCTAGAAGTATGGAGAGCTGTTATCAGTGCTCTAGAAGCACGAATCCCACTTGCACAGATTCCTGCTTCAGTAAGTAGGAGGAATGAAGATGGGTTTGGATACAACACAATTCAGTGAAAGCATTCACACACACACACACACACACACACAGAGAGAGAGAGAGACACACAAGGAATTAGAGGAGATTTAAAGCAGAATAACTAAATTCACGACGGCTCCAGTTCAAGAGAGTGTCCTTGAATGTGCTTGTAATTAAAGACTTTTCCAGTTTCTCATTGCTGTAAGTCCCAATCCAGGGAAACATTTATGCACATGCTCCAGTCCACCCCCTATTCAAGATGGCATTTAAGTACATATTAAAAAACTTTGGGCCTCTATTTTGGCTTGAAAAAGAAGACATACAAATCATTATACAGATCTATGAACAGTATTATAAAAAGACCGGTTAGATGTTCCTACAAAGCAAGAACAAGCTGTTGCTTAATGTAAAATAGCTATGGTTACATACAGCCCATGAAATAGTGTTTTGGTGCCACAGAGATTTAAGGCAAAAGACTAAATATCCAGGTATTGTATATGGTAGCTAGGATAAGATAAAAGTTATCAACTGTCAGGTTTCTGAGCCACAGCTGGTCAGCAGCTGAGGTCAGGGACAAATGAAGCTACATTTTTTTGGTCTATTTTTGATACTTTTGGTTTAGTCCATTATTGTAAGTGGTGAATACAGTAGCTAGCTATTGGTCTGTTCCAATAGGCTAATCACCGTGGTTTTAGGACACAGTTGAAAATATAAGCTAGGATTTTTTTAAAGACCCTAAATTGTCCATCTTCCTTTGACTCTCAATGTGAAGTCAAAGCCTTTAATTATAATGGGCATTTCTGGGCCTGCTGATGACAGTCGCTATCCTGAGTGGGGAAAATGCATATCTTTTCTTACAGCAGAAGTAAGTGATCCTAGTGCCCACTGGAATTTCATCTAAGAGTTGCATATAAGGTTAGAGATTGTAGCAGGGTGCCAAAACTGGACCCTGCTATGCTTGCTCTGCGAGGTGAACTGAGCCAGGAAGCATAGCTACCGAGGGCTCTGGGGCCAGGGAAAACTTACAGTCCAGTGCTGAATGAGTTAAACCACATGTGTTATAGGCAGATGCAGGTGGGGCCAGTTCTCATAAGGTCTAGGGAGTTCTGGGCTTCCTCAAAAAGGGGAAGCAGACCAGTTTGAGGGATCGCTCTGGAGATGGGGAAGCAAGGGGCAATCACTACCTCGTATGTCATGCAGAAGTGTGAATAAGAAGTGGAAAGGAAAGACTCCGACTGCAGAGAGAAAGCGAGGGGCCAATGCTGAGCCTGTTGCCCCGTGAATGCATCCCAGCCAGACAAAGGAGAAATCTCCACCTATCGAGCATGAAGGGAATACTGGTCTGCACTGAAGGTGAGCATGTGCTGGGCTCCAAATTGATTTGTGGAAATAGGAAGAGGTGGAGGAGGAGGGGGAAGTGACATAAATTCATGGCAAGTCTGGACTGGGTTATTTAAGTTATAGAGTAAATTAATTAGGGAATGATTGGGGAAGAATATGGATTAATTATGGAGACCTACTGAATGAAGACAGACCTGATCAAACAGGTGTTGCATTATATGAATTAATGACCTTATGTAGAACCCAAGCAGGAAGCATAGACTGTATTATTTAAGATACAGAAGTTAATCAGAAACTGATTGGGGAAGAATATGAATTAATTATGGATACCTACTGAATTAAGAGGGACTTGATTGAACAGATGTTGCATTGCATGAATTAATGAGACTGTGTAGAACCTGAGTCAGACAATTGGGTCTGTTGATAATTGATTTAAATTAATTTAATCTAGAACTTAATTGAGCAAGGACTCACATTTTACCTGTTTGAGGCAAAAGATTCAAAAAGCCTAGCAGATAAGGAAATCCCAGGTGAAACCTATGAGTTGAAACTTGGTCCCTAAAAGAGTCAGGATGGTGAGTGATGGGAAAGGGTGTAGGGGAGGAGGAGCCCTGTAAATACACCTTGAGAACTCTCATCAGTTCAACCCACTAGCAAGACATCTCCCTCTCCTGTTCAATTTTTTTCGTAACATAGCGTAGCGGGCAAAATAAAACAGCAGTGAGGCTACAAAGAGGGGCAACTGACAGTTAAGTGGAACACCGTTGTCATGGAGATGTAGGAGGAGCTTTTAGGATCATGCCCCAGGGAAAATGGGTGTAGCTTGGTGTTCAAGCAAGCTGTAGGAAGGATTTGCAGAGTCATAGGATGCTGTGTTTCAAAACCACGTGGTCAGCTAATGGGAAAAAGTATCTTAGTCTTTTAATAGTTATTCAAATTGCCTCTATAGATTGGCAATAATAAAGGAAACCTTCCTATGACACCAACTCAAATATGGATGTATTAAAAAATTGCCACCATTTGTGACAGCTGTTGCCATTTCATGAAGACTCTTGTTTTGTTTAAGTCCTACATGTTATATATTTCTTTAAATTCCTGGTCGTTAGCCAAGCTACACCCAACAGAGCCACACATTCCCATTGGTCCCTTTATGGCTTTGTCAAGGTCTGAAGTGCTGGTGCTGAATGGACAGCTCCAGATAACCTTTGGACCTTTGTTTTCCATGTTCATTTTATTTGCATGTGAATAAGAAGCCGCAGGTGCAAATTTCTGCCATGTTTTCCTAGGCAAATTGTTTTCCAGCAACAAGAGTAAGCACAAACTGGAGCAATCCTTTCCTTTCCTCTGAATGGTATTAATGGAAGGGCATCCAATTAATTCTGTAATGCTCCTATGGCTCCATTGGCCTAATTCACCATGGCATGTCTGAATGTATCTAATTCTAAGCACTTGAATTGCCCCTCCGAAAGAAATGGAGTGCATGGTGTTAAATCAGAAAGCAAAAAATATTGGCCCTGAGAAGCAGTGTGTCCTGAATCTTTGTGGTAAATTTTACCCTATGGTTATTGGTTTCCCTCTTCATCCCTTGGAAAGTGGATCATGCCCTTGACTGCAGTACACAGACAAATAGCCAAAACTTGTATTTTAAATCTGCTGAGCAACTGTTTGGAATTGAACCGCCATGCACATATAAAAACATCCCTCTGCTAGGAGAAGCCCATATCATTGCACACTTGAAACATTTGTACGAAGCCAGAAGCGCATGGTATTTTAGCCACTGAACATCTGTATGGAGCCATGAGCTTCTAGCATTACACCCTCTGTATGCAAAGGGAATTTGTTAGCATTTCTTTTCCTCTGGCGGCTTCTTTCCAGAGCCCTTCAGAATTCATTTTAAAAGGTTCATGGGTGTTAGATTTAGAAATTGATATAATCTGATGAGAAAGGCCCATTGCTTTCCAAAATCTACATTTTCAGATGGGCTTCAGCCAGGCTTTCCTTTCCCTGGTATGATCTGTAGCCGCAGAAACCGTCCCATGTTGTTTGCACTCACCCCCAATTGCCACGTGCAGGCAAATGGCAGTTGTGTCTACTCCTGCAGGCTCAAACTGGGCTCAGAGCCAGGGATTTGAAGACTTGGATCTAAATCTCCTTTTTCCCCCCTTACGTCTGCCTCTCTGTCATGGAGATGACTTGGATCTGACTTTTGATCGGATTCTCAAGGATTTCAAAACAGTCCCAGTGACTGATGCCAGTTGAAGATCTGGGCATTTGGCCACACTTCAACAAAATGCATGATCACGTGCTTACCTTTGAGGACCATTCCTGCCAAAGTTGGCTGAAATGCTGCAGGGTCAGATCTTAGGCCTCTGATTCAGAATGGCTATGCTAAGGCAGGTTCGCACCCATGATGCAGAGGGATGCTACACCCTATAGTGTACCTCACATTTGAGAATGCAAATTGATTCTTTTTTTAATTAAACATGAGTCAAATGCTTCTATAAATAAAATAGAAAAATAAGTACACAGGAGTCAGTTCATCCTAAACATACACAGGTTTCCATTTATTTATGTTTTGGTAACCCGGTTATCTCCATTAAAAACCTGAAAGTGCAATCTACTGTGGAGGAAACTGAGAAGGACTCAATTGACTTTTTACTGGAGCTGTCAGGTCCATAACACTGAAAAATCACAAATCACTTGGATTTAAAAATTTTTCCCTTTTTAGACTTAATCTGCCAAGATGCTATTAGCAAGGGCGGTAAATAGGTTTGCCTGTGTCTTGTGATTGATAACCTGATCGTGCCTTTTTCCTCTTGGCTAGCCTCTTCAAGGAATACAAGCTTTCTCTTGCTTGACCATATAACCTTGGATTATGCACCATAGGTCTCAACATAGTGATGATATAGTGAGGGGGGTGCTCAAAGAGGTTCCTTTTCTCATTCTGCTTTGAAATTACACTCAATCTTTCCCAAGGTTTCCTGTCTTCTTATCTCTAATTCCACTGCATCATCACTGCCCTCTTCTTTTTGAAAAGTAAAACATTATCCCCCTCTATAGGATCAGGAATCGGGGGTCCTGAGAGTTAGGAAAAATCCACAGAAGACTCAGGACACAGATGGACCCAGCACATCTTGTGTGGGTGCTGCCACAGCTGCAGGCTGGCTGCGTAGCTCTGGGATGGACGAAAAGTTTGTGTTTCCCTCCTGTATTAGCTGGGGGACTGTTCCCAATTTCCTGTTCCCATCTTCGTGCAAGGAGCTGAGAATTGTACCCCATGGGACAATACGTTACTGTCATGTTTTCTCTTTCTGACAGCAAGCTGCCTTTAGGTCCAGTTCTACCTCTCACATTTATTTCTGCATTGTGAACAGCAAAAACGTTTCCTCTCTGTTTTGCTGCAAGATTATTCATTCGCCTGACTCTGATGACTCTTTCTAGTGAAACAACAAACTTATCTCCTGGTCCCAAAGGAAAGCTTTTTCCTCGTGGGGTTTGAAATAAAAGGAAATTCCATTTTAAGTTACGTGAAGTGCTGACATAGTCCCTCTGCCCCAGTCAGGGACATTACGTGGAAAATGCACACCTGGAAAATGCACAGCCACAAGATCCTAAGGGAGAGAATCAAATTTTTCAGGAAGACAATCACGAGACTCCTGTGGACTGCAAAAATGAAAGGAGCATTGCCTCCCAACCGCGGGTCTCAGTGTTACAGCAGCCACTGGGCCAGGCCAATATTTTTCCAGCCTGCTGCTGCTCAAATTTAATTAATGTATCATTCTTGGCTACATCCAGAAATTTTTCCCATTAAAAAAGGTATCCAGCCTTGTTAAAAATCTAAATGAATCACATTATACTTCATTCACAGGAGCATGGCAAGGAGTCAGACCCCTGCATCAGTCTGGTTGTGTCATGGTAGGTCATTAATGGAGACCCTTAAAACCAAATGTTGGATTTAGATTAGAGTGGCAATAAACTGTTTTGCAATGGGTTCATGCACTGTGATGTCCTTAACAGTATGCTAAACTCTCACTAATGATACTCAAATGGGCCATAATATACAGGTCTGATAATCCATTGAAACATGCTCATCACCACAGGAGAAATTATTGCCCCACTGAAGACAATGGCCAAGCCCCATGAGTTGAGCAAGGCTGGGATTCCACTCTAGAAGGGACAAGTAAAATTTCATGGCTGATTAGACATATGGGCCCATCTAGATCAATTCAGCTTCAATATTTTGCTGTTGCTTTCACATGTTCTAGCTGCCTTTTTGATGCCTTTGAAAAGCCACGTGATGCAGTGTGTATAGCCCATGTGGATCCAGTCCTTCAGTCCTATATATAACTTTGTGGATAAACATCACCCTTCAGCTTTTAACACCTGTATTCTACTCTTTGTCTCCTTTCTATGCCTTTGATAGTTTCTATGCAATGTAGTGAGGGGTAGTCCAATGCTAATCAAATCCTCAATCCAAATACTGTGCCTTCAGTCAACATTTTGTGACTTTTTTTTAGCCATCAAACTAAAGGTGTTGCTGCTTCCCCCCCCCACTGCACAGCTTGAGAAAATCAAGCAAGAATAATGTGCAAAGTGAGAGGTGAAGACAGGCAGCTCTCTACCCTGTCACTCAGGATGCAGGAACCACGGTACGCAGGTCACATGCATCTGGCAATATGTTCCCCAGGTTAAAGAGAAATGAAAATTAGGCTCCTTGTCTGTACATAGCATGTTCCCACAGATAACTCACAAAGTGTGTAATCCTGGTTCCAAAAAAAGGTAGCATTAATGACTAGCACCCAGTGACACGCAGGATGTCTCTGCAGTTTCCAGAAGTAACAGCCTTGTTCACATGGACACCCTTGGCTTCTCGTCCTGTCTCCCCATTGCTGAAGCGGAGGGAGCGTGCCTCTATGGAGACCGCTCAATGCCCATGCTGTGAGAGGGAGGACTTGAAACATTCACATGAGGTCAAGAAGCTTCCCTCAACCCATGAGACTCGGGAGTGGGATGCTTCACAAGTCCCCAGACCTCACGTGGTCCCAAGTCCGAGGGCTGAGCTTTGCAGCAATCCCGCATGTTCTCACAAATGGATGTTGTATTTCTTTTTTCTTTCATGCACGCGGCTCAAGAAAGGCATGGTCTGTCTCTAAAGCTTGGAGCTACTGACAGCTTGGTTGAAATATAAATTTGATGTTATAAAATATGCTCCCAATATATGTGGCAGGAGGGGAGTGGCAGAAATAGGTAAGGAACAGGACTTCAGTGTGGTGTTTCTAGTAAGCACGGCCACTAATGTTTGCAACGTGCTGCTGAAAAGCAGGCTAACAGAACAGAGCAAAACCAACGGTGCCCAAAGCCATGAGGCTGAGTTGCCACGTGGGGGCAGCATATTTCCACAGCATCGACGAGGCGGTAACCAGGAAAAAGGGAGGCTTTTTCTTTTTTTCAGGGTCTTGTTCAAAAGGCATTTTACAAGCAAATGAAAAAAACCCAAACCCAACTGTATGGAAATATCTGGAGACTGGCGCAGAGTCAAACACTTGTGCTGGGTGGGGGTGTGGAAAAAGCTGACCTGCTTGGAGGACATAAATATCCCACTAAAATCCCATAAGGTAATAAGGTAACAAGAGCCTCTCGATGCTTGGAAAAAGTGGTATATCGGGTGCTCAGTACTTGACAAGGGGCTGGCTAGAGTTACACCAAATTGTTACCGCTTCATCACTCAAAGCCTGTCCCTCCCCTCCTGAAACATGAGGAGATAAGCTGATTTCCTCCTCTCCCTGTTTTCTTTTTAACAGTGCAGTGGGATCTCTTCAGCGAAACTCTGACAACTTCCCCACCTCCCCCACAAAAGGGCTATTAATGAGTTGCAACCATGCTCACTTGTCTTTGCTCGCAGGCCGGGCTACAAGGAGAAACTACAGTGCAGACTGGTGACTGCGATGCCTTTGCAACTGCCATTTGGCATGTGCCTAAGTCACCTGAGCCAGTTTGTTCCCAGTGTCCCTCCATCCCATATGGGGGAGATGGGGCACGATCACACGAAGCAGAAAATCAGAAATCAATGAGGTGCAGTCAAACAGCAGGAGATGCCAGAATGACTAACTTTGCTTGGGAGAGTAGTTTATGTATCATGCACTCCCCGTGCCCTGGCACCTCAGCTTGTGTAGGAACACGTGCACAGATCTGTGACAACATTTTGGGACGTTCCTTTCCAAGTTCCCCATATGCCAAAAGGAAACGTGCGATTTTCCATACACGTGCGAGTAAAACCCCTTCAAGTATCAGTACATCTGACTTCTTGGATCCTCTGGGAAATTTTCTTTTCACCTTTTAATTTTGTTAATTAAAGGCTTGTTCTTATCAAGGCTTTGGAAACGAAAATGTTCCAAATAAACACCAGCTCGTCTTCGAGACCAGGCAATGTGGGAAGTGCCGTGAATCGATGCTTTGCTGGTGGCTGTTGAATAGGTCGATGCCTATCGGTACTAGTCACACTTGAAAAACTTGGCCTTAGCATCTTCAGGGTGCTTTAATGCTCACATGACTTCCAGTATTACATCACTTGTCCCCAACTGCAGAGAAAGCTGGTGTCAGAGTTGCGATGCTGGGAATTGGGATGCTACTGGATGTTCAGGTTATAGGACCAAGCTCTTCCCTTACATCCGAGTAGGAACATGGGGATTTCTTGGCTGATGTTACGTGATGTTAGGTTTGGAGTCAACTAGACGTCCCCAGGGAGACCCAAAGACTGCTGAAGTCCATGGGAGTCTTTCCATTATCTCCATTCGGTTTGGGATCAGGTCCTTAAAACATTGAGAAGTACACTCCGGAAATACTAGTTTGAAGACCCAGAGCCATCCTGTTAAATGATGCATCGGCTCTAAAAGCATTGTAGCCTCAGGAAGAGGAAGCAAGTGCTGGAGCACATGGCAAAGAGTGCAAGGGTGAACAGTGGAAATGTCCGTGTGCGCCGTGCAAAAGAAGCACGTGCTCTCCTACAAACGTTCCCAACACAGCTCCACTAATCCTAGGTATAGGAAAATGAGGAACAGCCTTTCAGTTGCTTTCAACTTCCAGCTTTTCCTAGAGATTTCCAGACAGCATTACCAACAGCAAAACAGGAAGGAGAAACCTTGTAGTTATCGTTGCAGGACACGGTGACTCAACAGACCCGAGTCCTATTCCCAGCTCTGGCACTGACTTCCTGCATCGAATTAGCAATCTCTTCCTATTTGGTCACGGGACAGTGCTCCTGATGTGTGCCTGATCCAGCTGGGCTTTAGGAGGGATTTGACGTTTTGTTTGTACAGTACCTTGCACAGTGGGACTCTAATTTTGGCCCGGACTGTTAGGCATTTACTACAGTTTTCCCTCGAACGCAGCAAGGCATAGTTTCCATGGGCTGTGGTGTTTATGTACGTATGCTGTAGGTGCAGACTGAAACCCTGTCTCTCTCAAGCGCGTGCCAGGCAACTGGAGTGGGATACAATGGAATATGCTGAGTAGATTTTCCATTGTCCAGAATAATTCAAGCTGGCATGAAGGAATTCTTTAAGAAAACACAGGCAATCAGCTCTAAGCAAACATGCAAGCCCTCGTAGGTGGCGACTCCACAGAGTTCAGGCCAGCAAAACAAAACCGATCTAGTCAGCTCCTTAGCCGTGACTTATTAAAAATGACATAACTTAAAACACTGTCTGGAAAGGTTGGTAACCCAGACTGATTCTCCATTTCAGCATTATCTGTGAGAAGGATATAAAAACAAAGGTGCCATGCAGCAAAAAAATAGCTCGAGCTTTTGCAGCGCAGTGTCCCCGACAGAAGGATTAAAGCTTAAAACAAGGACAAGGAGAAGTCCGGGAGGAGAAATAGCCTGAAATCATGGGCTCAGGTTGCCTGCTCTGGGGGACTGGTTTGGAGCGGTTTTAAAAGGATGCAACAGGCAATGCCAGATCCCTGAATCCTATTGCACCAAGTGACAACGGACAGCCACCAGGTAAACTATAGGGAGTGGCTGTGCCTTCCAGCTGCTACCCCATGCTTGCTTAATTAATAGATGCTCCTGGCCGATGCGTGCGCATGCTGGATCCATTGTGCGTGTTACTGGCGGCTAGCAGGTAGAGTCCAGACGTCTATGCTTCCCGACAGCAGCTCCATCAAGGGAGCCATCCCTGCCCGTCTGGCAAAGCTGTGTTAAAGCTTGGGCATTACTCTTCAAACCTTAGCAAGATTCATGTTTTAAAGTTAGGAACCAATCCTGCAAGATTTTACTCTATCCGGGCTCCCTAACTGAATTTGGTGTGGGATCTCAGAGTCCTACCTTTGCTTTCAGAAAAGTGTAAATTGTATTCTTCAGCCAACGAGATGGAAAGTCAGGTGTCTCATTTCGTTTCGGGGCAAGGGTGAAGATGAATGTTTTGGTTGAAAGAAAGGACTGGTTTTGCCCGGCTGCTGTTCTAAGCTATGTTTTATGAATTGTTTAGAAAAGAAGATCACAGCATCAACACGTGGCCGTACACCTGTATCTCCACGCATGCGTTTGTCACTCCCAGTTGTGGAGTGAGACTACAAACCTTGTAAAGCAGAAGCAACCAAATGACTCAGAATGCACTTAAAGCCAAATTCTCAGCTGCTGGAGATTAGCATAGCTACTTTTGACTCCTATGGTGTTGTGCTAATTTTCACCAGAAATAAAATCTGCCCTGAAAGCCCATTTCTGCTTGCAGAATACCCATAATCAAATCAATGTCTTTGAATTTTCTGGACTTTGGCAAATAAATTTTTATTTTTACTTTTAACTACCTGGCTGGATTGTGACTATTTGTAATTTCCTTGTGGTCACATATAAAGCCCCTGATATTTCTTGCTGGTCCACGATTGGATGAATGTCTGAACACCTCTGTCAGGAATACTGTTATTTATTGGTGTGAAATTAAAATTAATGTTTAAAATGCTGGCTGGGTTCAGCGTCCTCTTAACAAAAGTGTGAGAGAAACACGAGCACGTCCATAGCAAATTCATACAAAGTTTTGAATGAATGCCTATGGAAAATATTTTGCATTATCCACACCCCAAATAAATGTGATTAAATGTGTCTTAAAATTATGCTTGGTCTAAAATTAGCTCTCTCAAAATCTCTCTCATACCAATCACAGCTGGTAAGTCTATATTTAGGCCTCCTATCAGCAATGAGTAGTGCCCCTTTTGAACTCTGTTCTGGTTTGAAAAGACCTGGAAGCAACGTATGTATTAAAGAAGGTATCCATATCAAGACAGTGGGCTTTTCTGACTTCCCTTTCCCCTCTCACACAGGTTCAACATGGATGTGTATGGACTGGTTTGCTTTGCAGTACTGTGTGCAGGGGTCTGTGTACCTGGACTGTCAGGACTGACATCCTCATCAACGTAGCAATGTGGCTTCTTCATGTGACCCTTCCCGAGTGAAAGGACATCTGAGCCTGACACAGAGAATAGGCATTATTACTAGGGAAATAAGGAATGACCTATGCATACGATACCAAAACCATGACCCCTATTTTGCTTGGCTTATAACTGAGGTGCTCCTTGACACGGTAGCAAGGTAGTAAAGACATGCCCTCGCTCACCCTTAAGTACTGAAGCAAAGGACAGAGCCATTTTGAATGTCCAAGTATCTTTCAAGACTATTGAATACCTGAGATTTGGTCTTCCCCAAGGGCTTGTAGGAAAGAACGGGGGATTTATACTAACTTCCTTCACCCCAAAGGCACCTGAATCAGTTTGCAAAGAACTTTGATCCTTCAGGAGAATCAGTGCGATGGCCCCATAGGTGCTAAGTATACAGCAACCCTTCACGGACGCCTGCTGTTGCAATGACAATTGAGAGGGGTAGCGTAGCCCAGGTCACAACCTGCAGCAGATCTTTGGTCTCAGCTGAGTCTTGCAGTCGGTGAACGGAGTAATAGAAACAAGGGGCTCTCCTGTGAGCGTGCCTCCTCGTTCAATCTCAAACCTGCATAAAGGCCGCCACGCTCTGCAGGTGAAGTGAGCTCTTCTGCAAAGGATGTGGACACTTCCATTAGTCGGTATAGCACGCACCCCCCAGGTAACCTGCCCTCCTCTTCCTTTGCCGTCATGGTTACGCTTCCTCATCAAAATCGGCAGTAGCAAGGTGATCAAAAATGTTATATGCACCACCTTGCCTCCCTGCCCCCAAACCTAGTGCCCCCCCTCCTCTTAAAACTTAAAACTGGCGTCTGTATATTTGGTTTGGCAAAGGATCTGCTTCTGAGCCCGGGAACTAAGAGAGCAACTGATTTTAGTAGGTTCAGGGAGCCTCTTGATCTCCTTCGGTGTGGAGCACCTGGCTCAATGCATCTTGCAGCTGTAAAGTGCTTTGAGAACTGCGGGGTGGCAGAGCAAGGGGGACATTTCTCTAGACAAAACCCAGCTAAATCTAATGCCTCCTGAGGAAGGACATCATGGGCATGTAGGCTAATTCCTTGAGGGACTTCCTCTCTGACTAAACAAGTGTTTCCCAGAGGGCGCAGTGTTCACGATGCAATCTGCATCAATATGATTTTTGACATATTCTTCGTATCCAGCTAAACCTTCAGTGCAAAATGTCTTTAGCATGATATACTCGCTGCCACAATTTGGTGCCCCGCTGGATGAAAGGCACAGGGCCTGAGCGCACACTGGACATGTGCCTTTTAGGGAACCGCTGAAAAGACTACCTCTGGGTGTCCTGCGGGGATGTTGATGATTCCCTGGCATTGTTGGTAAGAAGAGGGGATTAGTATTGCACTCTCAGCCCAGTTCAGTCAAAGTTTCTTGGTGGGGGTTGTCCTTCCCTTCCACTGCAATCAAAAGCCACTTGCAGTTTTAATCACACTGGAGCTCATGCAATCACAGACCCATTTCCCCTCGAAATATCCTTAGTCAAGGATGCTCCAACAAGGTTGGGTCATATACTCCTTTAGTGTTTGCTCTCCAGCTGTGTACTCTATGTTTTATGGATAATTACAGGGATAATGCTTACACCTGCAAGGTGTTTGTGCCTGAAAGCTTGCAATTAAAGTTTTTTTTTTTCCAAAAATCAAGTTGGTCTAATAAAAGGTATCACCTCTACCACGAGTTCTGATTCTTTTTGCCTGTAGACCAACACGGCTACAACCTGGATACCTACACCAACAACCTAGGATTGGTATAGCTGCTTTTGACTCCTACGGTTATGCTAAGAGAGATTATAGAGCGACCCTTCCTAGCCTCTTCTTTGCTTCTTTTTATCCATTCTTATTTCCCTTTCCCCTTCTCCTTTCCCAGTCCTTCCTCCCATGTTCCCCCTACCGGTTCATCCCATGGCCCAGCACGTGTCCCCTTGACTATTGTGGAGCTGCCAAAACAAAATAAAACCAGTCAAGGCCCATCAAGGTTTTCTGGCGCCTGGAGAGGGAATTTTTGAACCTCCCACAGACAGTGAACTCACAGGCAATTTGATGCACAAAAGGTTGGATTGAGACTCAGTTTTGTTTGTGCTTCTCTTTCTCTTCCACTCACAATCTTCAGGGCACCTGCTTCCCGAACTCACCCTCTCCACTGTCAATGGCCAGTGGTCATGGACACCTGTTCAGCATGATGCAGATGTGACTCCAGGCATATTCTTGCCCTGTTGTCTGGCTTCTCCATTTATGTTGAAACACCCCAGGAAAAGAAAGCTATTTTGAGTTTCTCTCAGTTGTTCTTTATTTTTTTCTATGGCCTCTTGACCTGGGACCTGGAAATAAAGTCTGACTTCCCTAAAGCTGAGAAAGTTCTCAGCATCTTCCTTCCTTCCTGCCGACATGAAATGCCGACTGTAAGCCTGATTGTGAAGGAGTAACGCTTTACATCATCCCCGCTTTTGATCCTTTCAAACACAGGAGATGCAAACCCTCTTCCTCGCTCCCTGCCTGGATGTCAGTTCTTTCCCATGGTCTCAAGTTTTCCAGGACAAATTTATAAGCCAATTAACTACGGTGATTTTTAAAAATGGCTTTGCCAAATGTTAGGGAAGAAAAAGCTAGCCATGCTGAAGTGTAAGGTGGGCAGAAGTCTGTATAGGACATGACTTTATAAATGAATAGAGCTGAAGAAAAATTCAGAGCTATAAATCCATGATGCGTAAAGCCCTCCACTTCAACCGGGTGATGTCTCCACGCCAACTTCCCACCATTACTACATAGCAACAGTAATAATATCAAACAGTGCAGAAGTGTACAAGGCTTCTCCCGTTCCCACTCTCCTGTGAGTAGTACTTAATGGTATGGTTTTTTGTCTGGGAAGTCTTTATTCTTCCTACAGGCAGTTTTTTTCTTTAAATAAAAAAGAAATTAAAAGCTTCTTCATTTTATAATAGTTTACCAAAGACAGCCAGTCTGATAGCCCTACAGTGAGAAATTCCTTGCATATCTTAGGGAATTACATGACCCCCCCCCCCACCCCCCCCCCCCCCCCCCACCCCCCC
>NW_017728991.1:4374655-4418594 GCF_001723915.1 Gavialis gangeticus | reverse complement strand
CCCCCCCCCCCCCCCCCATAATCTCACAGCACCATGCAGATTTTAGTATAATTATCATTGCAATGTCTCTAGAAAGTAGGCCTCTATTTTCCCTCCTTTAGAGGTGGGAAACTGAGGCATAGGGAATAAATTGACTTGGCCATGGTCCTATAGGAGGTTTGCAGCAGTGAATCCCAGGTCAGGCCCCCAAACTATATTCCTCCCCCTTTCTGCCAATCCAGTGCAATATACTTCAGTCTTAGCGCAGGTGCAGAGGTGACAGTTCATTCCTCATCAAAACTTGGCCTTTCCTGAGACACTAAGATGGAGATAAGTCTATCCCGTTACAATAGCTGTCTTGAAAAGTTGTGCAATGGGGCTACCTTTCACACTGGTGGCCAGGTTTCCCGCAGTTATGGCTTTCAGCCACTCACTACTGACATTGCCTGGAGACATACTGGGCCATCAGGTCCATAGGCAACTGTGGGTCAAGTTCTGCCTTTGGTTACTTTTTTGCTAGACTGTTGACTTTGCAGGATTTGTTACTTTGCTTTTAATTTAGCACAGGACGGTGGTTTGGCCCATGGAAAGTTTGACTAACGCATGTTGGCAGTAATCACTTCCTACGCGCTTTCTATAGACTAAACGGCATGCACAACCTTTCAAATGTTCGCATTGAATGAAGGGCCCTTGCTTCTGTTGCTGTCTTGACTGTGCTGGTAATTCACTCAAAGTCTGATTCCTGGCAGGGAAAAAGCAAACAAACCAACCCCTGATTCTGCGCTCTCCAACTATGTCGCAAGTCACTTTCTCAACGGATTAAGAACTCTGGACATATCAATAGTAGCAGAAAAAATGTAGAAACATATGGTGTATTAACATGACCTTTCCAAGGTTTATTATTACTCCCTTTTTCTGCCACTATCAATCACTCCATTCACAGATCCTAATAGACTCAGTTAGCCAAAGCAGTGCAGTTACAGCCTGAAAACTTAGAATTTTCCGAAGAAGGTAAATTTGCTGGAAGGACGGTGTCCATCAAGACCAATTCAAGGCAATCCAGAGAACTTTCGGCACAAATTTAACATTTTTCCATCTCTTCATTGTAAGAAATGTCAAAGTTATTGCGGCCTGCTTCTCCCCAAGATAAATCAGGGTAATTCCCGTGGGCAGGAGGACGCTCTGAACATAGCATTTCCTCCCTAAACAGCACAGCTTATAATAACATTACAAATATTTTGGGAATTTAATACAGATGACCACTACTTTAAAAAATATTGGGTTGACTGCATGGATGAAGTGATAGAAATTACAACCTGTGGCCTTGGATTCCTTTTTTAAAACTGGATAAAAATCAAGACGAAAATTGGTTCAAAAACTTTTTACTCCGTGTATGTTTGTGGTGCTTAGTTTAATGAACTGAAAGCTTGACTGAGGCCTGCAAGCACCACTGTAAGTGTCATCCACACAGAAAGGAAAAGCATTACAACGTTGTAAAGCCAGTGTATATGAGTGGAGATTATACCCAGCAAAGTGACCGTAAGTAGAGAAACAAGCCGATTACACCCTATTAAGATCATTCTGACTTGCCTAGTCTGATCCGCTCCACATAGGCCTAATTTACCCATTCCTGCATCAAGTTTCTGTTCAGAGAGAATCTGCTCTGAGTTAGGGATGCACTCTTGTGTTTTCAAAGCATGGATCACATCACCTGGGATGTCCTGTGGTGACTTACTTGCCCATTTGTGGTCACACCAACAACATTTCCTCCCCTATGCATTTCCCCAACGTCCCCAAGACAACTGCAACAACTGTCCATGTGACAAAGTAATACCAGAAAAGTCACTAATATCATTTTTATCTGCTTTATAATGTGCTTTAGCAGCCAGATGAACTCCACAGATCGTCAACCATGTACGCCCCAAAACATCAATGGTTTCCACACCGCAACTGAGGACCTCTGGACTATCCAACACAAAGAGCGATGACCAAGAAGAATGAGGGTGACAAATCCTGATGAAAAGATGGGGAATTTGACCAGGACAGGAACCTATGAAAAAACTACAGGTTTTTAATTATCTGCTGAACACTGCTTGGCAAATGTAAATGTGTACACATTTTGTTCACAAAAGCAAGAGTAATAATACCAATGATACAATGCCATTCTGTAGGGTCTTCAGATGCCTTAAAAAGATGCATTAAGTCTCAACACAACTGAACTACTGCAAGCCAGCTGCAGGTGATAAAAAGCTGGAAGACTCACAGCTCCCTGCATCGTGTGAGTTGACCTGTTGGTGACAGCTTTGTCTATTTTTAATTAAGTGCAGGCAATTGCTTGAATGCATAAGAGTACCGTGATCTACTACCAGGACTACAACAAAAAAAAGGAGTGGCTGGGGGGATAGGAGTGGAGGTCATTCAAGTTTCTTCCTGTTATACTCCTGTTATGCAGCTTTCGGATGCAGGATATCATGTAAAGGCGGCCTTTATATTTCATTTATTTTTAAGTCACTGATAGCTTTCTAAGTGACCTCGTGGACATAAGTAACATCAGCCAAGAAACTGTTTTTTTTCCGGCCGTTGGACGTCAGATTGCTTCCTTTGACACCTCTGAGAGCTAAAAAGCATTCTTTCTCAAGGTGACTTTATTATTATTGTTTTTCTCCCTACAGTATTACTGTTGGGTTTCTCTTAGGCTTGGTGTAATGTCATTTTCTATTTAGAGGCCAGCTTTTCAGCCTCATTCATAACAAGACACCACGAGATATATTTCTGGGACATAGTAAAGGCTGAGAATCTCGTGGAAAATGTTAAAAATAGTCCCAAGGGATAATCAAAAATTTGGAGACGTGTGAGTCAGATAAGACTCCTCAGAGGTCAGGTGCTTGTGGTTACAGGGAAGTCCAGAGAGCAGCTGAGTATGTAGATACAGATGCCCACATCTGGAAACTTTAGTCAGGTTTTATGAGTTCTATTCTTGACTTAGCCAAATTGCTGGCCTTTGCCATGCCTCAGTTTCCCCAGCTGCAAGATGAGTTTGTTATTTGTCTCACATGGGTTTGCATCAGGCTTAGTTACAACATCTAGAAGGAGCTTTGTCTTCCAGCAAAGGACTTCATATTGCCCCCGTTATCAGAACTGTTCTGCGCTGGGAATTTGACTGGAAGTTGTGCAAAAATCAGCACTCCTGTGTGGTTTTTCAGGCTTGGGTTAGACTGGGAACTCTGCAGTAATAAGATAAACGTGCATTTCAGTACTTATGGTTTCAGCTAAAACCACAAGGAAACGATAGACCACTTGTTTTTAAATATTTTGCTTTAATGGGTTTGGCTTCAGGTTTAGGTGAAAGTCCAGACTGATTCTTATTCTAGCTGAATCTCTTTAGCAGGCCCTATGGACCAGCTCCAAAACCATGGAAAGAGTCTGATTGCCTTCTCTGGGCCCTGGAGAAGGTCTTGTGTAAGTAGCTTGGATGACTCAGATTCACGTGCTCTGAATTTTACTGTCAAACTTGGGGTGCTGCTTCTCACCCAGGATGCTGGGAGAGAGTTATGGTGCAGGAGTGTGATTCATCTTTATCTCTGGGAGATGAAAGTATCTCCTAAGGCGAGGTCTAACACGTCCCCAAAGTTGTGGGGTGGGCGAAGGGGAAGGATGGGTATCGGAAGCTCCTTTGCTCTACATTGTCTTCCCTTTTCCCCTATTCTTCACAGAACAATTAAAAAGACACCAATTGCAATAATCTCAAGGAGATAAAGCCTTCTCTTAAGCCCTCTCTAAGAGGGCCCTAGACCCAATGTTCAGTTCTTCGGATTTTAAACTATCAGAAGGAAGTGATGGACTCGGAGGAAATTCTTGCGACAGCCTAAGAGGAAATGAAAGATGTGAAAATACACGGTGGATTTTCCGCCCCCAAGTCATGCACTCTGTTTTTATTATCATAAACCCAGACCCAGAGGATGTTGGGTTATTTATTTATTTGTTTAAATGAGGCTCCTGTCCTTGTTCACCGGTCTCACGTTGGCAGATGGCTCAGTTTGGCTCATGTTGCACTTCACGTTTATTCCTCTTTGGAAGAGGCTGCCAAAAAGGGCACTTTTTTTTTTTTAATCTCAAAGCTTTATCTGTCTTTAAGCTGGGAGAAGTTGAAGACACGTGGGAAAGTGCTGCATCCTTCAAGGAGGGCGATGCTGTGTGCGTGCAGGCTGACCACCGCTCACCTCGCAAGGGGGAAGTGACTGGAACGGGGACATGCTTGGATGAGCCCTGCAGCACAAACTCAACGAGGCCTGCCGCTCTACGCAACCTTGGTCTTACCCCAGTCATCCAGCATGTGCAGCCTAATTCACACCAAATTCTTCTCATCTCCTCAGTCCTAACTGGCTTTGCCTTTCTCTTTGCCTCAGCCCAGTACCTCTTGATACACGGATCCCTTTAGGTCTACACTGGCCACGCAGAGTCCAGGCAGGGCACGTTATTTTTGGATACAGCCAGCAAAAACCAGCCATAAAATCAGCTAACCCACTCTAGGCATTGAGCGCACAGCACCACAAGGTATCTGGAGTAAAAACAAAGTACGGTCACACTCTGCAGGGAAGGATGGAGGGAAGAGCTGAAATACTTGGAGTTTCTTCCAATTCCTCCTTCTTTCCAAAGAGCCTGTGAGCAATCAATTAAGAGAGACAGTCGTATAGAGGGCAGCCAGGTTGCTGGTGCCAATACAGGCAGTATGTGTAACAGTTCGTGGTTAACACCAGCAGTTGAGGACAACTATGAAACTAGTATAGAAATTGGGAGTCAATGACCCGCTATAGGTAAGTGAAGCACGTGATAGATATTTTTTGTCAGAGAGCACAAAAGGAGCTATAGAAGAAATGTAACTACTCTCAGCCTGAAGAGCCGGTCTTCTCTTTGGGGGAAATAGCAGAGCTATTGATAAGAAGATTGAATTTTCTTTGCAATCTTGGACCAAACAAATAAAAAACACCTTAGAAAGAGATGATCTGCCTGGTAAAATCCAATTGCTAATTTAGCAATTTTAGCATTGTCCGATCAAGTCACCCAGTCATGACTGATACTTTCCTGACTGATGGAGGAGAGCATGGGATGAAACCACTGTTCAGAATAAACATCTAATTTTGGACCCAACAATAAAGCCTCCTGGTTTTGACCTGCTGCAAAAAACATGGAAGGCTCTAAATCGGATCTGAACCGGGCACAGCTGCCGTGGTCCCTCGATGCACCCGCGGTGTGGTAGGAGTGCTGCAAAAAATGTGACCCTGGCAATCCTGATCCAACTATGGACCGCATAACAATACTCTGCCCTCTATACAAATTTGATGGTCCCACTGCAAAGATACTTTGCCTTTCCTCAAGAGCGTTACCCTGGTTAATGAGCCTTAAAGTGGACTTATAACTGTTGCTCTGAGTTTGCCAGACAAAAGAAGATAACTGATGCTTATGGAGGGTGCACTACTCTCTGGCACTGGGGATGCCCTGAAGAATTGCTACTAAGAGAGGCACAAGGAGCTCTTAAGTTTTAGTTAAGCAACAACCTGGGTACGGAGCTGTGCATGCTGGGACAGGCAACCCAGTATAAGGAAGAAAGAGCTGCCTTGCTTTGCCCAAGGTTGCACATGCCAGGTAAGGGTGCACAGGATGGAAAGAAAGGGTAGCCACAGCACCACTGATTCAGGGCCTGTCTCCTCTCCGGTGTGCGCGGTCCCTTCCTGCTCGGCCATTTGCAGCAGGCCCCTTAGCTGACCTTTGATGGAAAAGCAGGCAGCACAGACTTGGTGCAGAGGAGCGGCTTGGGCTGGCCCACACAGACAGGGATTTTATGGTGTTTAATGGGGCATCAACCCCTGTAGGTCAGACAAGAAGAGGCAGTTGTGTGCTAAATGCCTGAACTCGGTCTCGAACTCTGTACTCCTCCTCCCCAAGAGGCACAGAGGGCTTATTTATAACTCTGAAATTTCAGGCAACCCAAGAGATGTGTCAAGGGCTCCCTGCACGGCCCACGTTGAGCGGCACGTTGGCTGTGGCAGTACATCCCTGCCGATGTGACCGGGGTCACACAACCTACCGCCCTTACCAGACACCCGTGACTCTTATTTCGAATGGAAATCGTGACCCAGGTGGGAGATAACCTTTGACAGGCACGCTCCATTCCCGTCTGCTATCTCGTGGCTCGGCTTTCACACAGGGGCAGCAGGAAGCTGCCTCACGCTCTCTGCGTGGTGCGGGCGAGTGTGGGAGAAGCACCTGGTAGGAGAAGCACTTTGCTGAAGGAAGAAAACAGGATCTCGCATATAAACAACATCCTCGCTGGCTCGGCCGGCAACTTGCTCTTTCCAGAGTTTGTTTTTGAGCCATTGTTGCGAGCCCCACCTCTTCCCCTGCTCCCCCCGCACCCACGAGTTGCGCTGAAAGGAGGAGCAAGAGGTTTCTGAGCCCTCGACAACGCTGCTCAGACGCTTGCTCCCCGCGTGTGCAGGGGAAGCAGCTGTCTCCAATGGGCAATGAAAAGTCATCCTTCGAGCCTGGGGATGTCTCAGGGAGAAATCAAAAGAGCAACGCAAGTGCCGCTCTCTGGACTCTTTCAGATGAGGGACAGCAGAGAAGGGTTATAGTGTGGCTCCTCAATCCCACTTCTCCTGGATGGGCACTGTTGAATCCTCCTAGAGACAGTCTTGCCTGCCCTTACTCTGAAAACCATTTTCTAGTGTAGAGTTTTTACATTTGGGTATTTTTAATGATCTCTCTTTTCCTTTCCTTCCACCTGCAAAACAAAGATAGAGGCACACCTGCCAACTTGGGCAGTGAACGGTTTCCAGTCCCGGGGGGCATCTCAGCGAATGCAGCCGTGCATGCCTCAAAAGCCCCGTAAGAGCCCTTGGAGGCTGGCCGATCCACGCTGGGTGCGCGAGTGGCTTTCCCCTGCCTTGCAACTGCTTGTGGCCATCTCCCAATATGTCATTGTCAGAGGTGAAGTCAGCTGCCCCTGGCCTGTTAGCAACGTCCGAGCCCTGTGAAAAAAGGTTTGTTCCCAGTGTGTTTACATGAGGATAAAGTGCTCCCTCAACCTCCTGAACTTGCACATTGGCTTGGGCTGAATCCCACCAGCCCCGTGTCTGTTCAGAGCGTGGTCAAAACAACTCTGCTCCCGCCTGTCAGAGGAGATGGATGAGGTCTGATACCATCTGGTAATGCCAGATGATACCCCAGCCCTCGTCCGCAGTTGTTCTTAGGCTGGGACTCCCTAATGGCACAGTTATTGCTCCTAGCGCCGCGTAGTGAGGCTCCTGTGCTCTGACCGGCTCCCTTGAGCCCCCTACCTGCCAGGCCTCAAAGCCCTTCACCCCAAAGCGTCCTTCTCTAGGGTTAGCGATGTGTGCGTCCGAACCAAATGCATCTCTTGCCACTTCTGGGCTCTTCCATCTCTCCCACTCCCTTCCCAAATGACTTCAAGCCGAAGGCAACCTCCCACCTCCTACACACCCTCATGGGTTTTGCCGTGTTCATTTGCTGTCCCTCCTCCTCCTCCGCTCCACCCGAAGGCCCCGGCACTGAAACAAATCCTGCCTCCTGCCCTTTTGTTCTTTTCTTTTGCTTATGCCCGAGTTTCTTTCCAACTTTTCCATTCACCCTCTCCTTCCCTTAGGCTTTCTCATCCTCAGACAAAGAGCACATCTCCTCTTTTTAACTGTCCTGGCTTCTCCCTTTCAAATTTCCATCACCCAGCCTGATCACACCTCCAGCTGTCACCAATAAGCCACCAGGCTCTCCAGCTGCTCACGAAAACAGGCTTTTTCAGGCTGCGCCTCCCAGATCCACCCCAGCAGCAGACACCTCTTCTGCGCCCAGGCCTGTTACCCCTTTAAAAGGGCCCATTCACTCCCCCCGGAGCAGTCCTTTGTAACCCCTGCCCAAATGCAATGATATGGAAGGGCTTTCTGCAACAGGACTGAGGCACAGGCCCAACAAAGAGTTAAATCACAGAGTATTTTTACTTGTTACCGGAAATCTGCAGCTAAAGGCAGCTTCCAGAGAGGAAACATTAAGTTTATTGTGGGAGAAAAGGTAAGTGAAGTGTTAAAGTGATTAGCATGAACGGAGGCTTCCAGTCCATCCTGTTGCAAACTTCCTGTTTAACTTACAAACTAGAAAACAACCACGGAGGGAGAACGTGGCAAAATCCCACCCTTAGCAGCTACAGTGCAAATGTTTTTGACCCCTGATTGCCTTAGACCTACTTTTTTCTCTGGCCTAGGAGTGGAGCACAGCTAAAGCATGTGCAATTTGCTTTGGTACTTGCTCCTTTCAGGCTGCTAGCTTGGATTTTTTTTTTTTAATGTGTGAGTATTTTTATGCTTGAATATCCTGGGCTGGGCTTGAGTGAGAGGAGCAATATAGGCTAAAAGGCAGCTGAGAGCAGCACGTAGCAGGCAGCAAGGAGAAAATTCACAAAGGTTTTGCCATCGCTGCTCACACCTGCTGTGCGTGAGGGAGGCAGAGACACATGCAGCCATAGCGTGGGTTGTAATTTGGCTTCCCCTGGGACTACCCAACCTTTATCACAATTTCCCTAGTATAGCTTATCTAGTGGGTGTGGGGGGATCAAGATTTGGCAATCACGCCACACCTGCTACGTGCATAGGAGAAAGGAGTGGGGTTGCAGCAATTTTAGCTGGAGTGGAGTATAGTCTAGGGGATACAGCCTGAGACGAGGTGTCAGAGCTCCTGGAGTCTATTCTTGGCTCTGCCACTGACTCATTCTGCAACCTTGAGCACACACTTCAGTTCTTTCTTCTTCTATTTCCTTGCCTGTGACATGGATAAGTGCCGTTAGCCCCACGTGACGGGAGAATGAATGGATGTTCCTGCTAGTGCTTGATGAAAAGCACTACAAATGGAGGCACTGTTGAAGAATGTATGCGTTCATTGGAAAATATCGTGTTGGAGTCGAATCCCTCGAAACAAAAGACCTGCTTTACAAAGTTAAACAGAGTAGCTTGTATCATACGACATCAGTTACTAATGGCTGTAGAGAGAAAGTGAAAGATATTGTTGCCTTTCCTGCTAACTGAAGGCCAGCGTCTGGAGTTTTACACGTCTTCTCCATTGGGATGAGGAAGCCAGCAACGTGCTGCTTGGATACTATTTCAGCCAGAACTTGCCTTGTTTTGTTTGCTCACGCGCACGAGTCCTGGAGCAGAGGTATTCACAAACGGCACGCAGGCAACTCCTCCTTTCAGGCTTCTCAGCTCAGCACCAGTGTTCAGCTCCTGGGACACAACTCTGTTATGCAATGCCCCGGGTTCAAGAGAGTTTGCTGTCTGTCCAAGTCATTCTTTCTGCAAAGCTAACATCACACAGTGCATCTGTCATGTACTTACTATATTTACTCCTTCCCTCTCTTAAGGTCCTTCGTGAAACTTAGCTAAGTTGACAGGCCAGATTGCGATGAGAGTCAAAGGTATAGCAAGCCCCAACTGTACAGAGTTTGAACTTAACTGATGACCTATTGTCCCATCATGAGAGCCTGGAATAAGAAGTCGCTTAGATTGTGTTGTTACCTGTTACTGAGGCTGTTAGGACAATGGACTTTACAGCTTGTGACTCTGGGGGTTTCTCAGGTCCCAGCCCCCATGAGCTGAGCAGATCCCCATTTGGGGGAAGCCCAGGGCTGGTGTAGAGGGGCTTCATTCCCTCACCTTCCCTCTGCTGCCCAACCAGGCTGAGAGGTACAGGCAGCTCACAGGCGGGGGAACAGAGGTTTGCTGCCTTAGCTCTGTGATAGCCTGGGGACAGGGCTGGCCTGGCTCAGCCAGAGCGGAGGAGCACTGGAGAAGGTTAGCCCACCCTGTGATGGGGTGCTTAGTGCGGGGCTGCAAAGCATCCTGGGATGCCGGGGGACTGCGACATAACCCGAGTCAGGAGGGGATCTGGAACAGAAGTTCGATACACCAGTCTAACCTAAACTGATTCAATCTGATACTGCATCCATTCAGCTTCCGTCATTTTGAAACCAGTCTACGTGCCCTGGACTTCTGCCTTGTTACAAGTTTAGACTACTTTCTGATCACTTATACCAGTTTATATGTAGTTTTTGTACCTAGTGTAGAAGTTGAGGATGTTGAGATTTTTTTTTTTTTTTAAACCCACTGCTTCAAAATCCCAGCTTCAGGCAGTTTATGACTTTTTTTTTAGATGACATTTTAAGAGAGACAAATTGCATGGAACTGAAGGGTCCACTGAAGGCCATATTCACACTGTTTTTTACTTCGAGGAGAACTAAGGCTAAGGTTGGTCAGTAGTAAAAATCCCACCCCACGTTGCCTATAGCACTCTTGATAAGAGCATGGATTTGCCTTGGCATCCCACGTCAAAATACTGCCTTCTGCAGTGATGCTAGTTGAGTCCCTTTCTCCATCACCTTGGTGTACAAAGCCCAAGTAGCCCGGAGTTGGAGGAGCCTCTTGTCCTTTTAAAGAGGATCAAAGAATTGTTTAAAGTCCCCTCCCAGCAGATACCCTTTTTAAGATGTTCAGGATGCCATATGCCTTCAATATATTATTAGGCTTGAATCTCATTATTTTCTTTCCTTCTCTTTTTTTCCTTTCTAGGGATGCTGTTGAAAGATTTGTGGCATGGCCAGAACGACATGGTTTCCCACAAGCGATTTTTAGTTTTCCGTGAAGAGTTGGCAATGCTGGGGTATATGCCACTGGATGCGATTTCTGCTCCCCATTCACAGCTCTATGGCATTCCTTTCCAGCGTGAAGCCATAGCAATGCTCAGCTCTCAAAGCAAAAATCGATGCAGCCATTAGCTATGCTAAATTGAAATCTTATGAACTACGGTGTGGTTACATAAAATGCCAATTAGTATGTGGTTTACATTGTTGCACATAAATGTTTTTCATTATATTTTACTGTCAGCAAATGCTGGTGTGAAACCAGTTTCCATTCCTCATATGGCCACCATGAGGAGTTTCAGAAAACACACCAGCACGGCTGAACTATTCCTTCAGATTTGTTGTTCGCCCGTCCCCCGGCAACTTCGACTTCTCCACCCAAAGCGACAGGAATGGAAATTTTCATCATGGATGGGCACAGCATAAAATGCGGCATTTGTTTGTTCAGCCTCTGTTGCGACATACGCTCTCCGCTCTCATGCACGCATCAAAGCCTGAACAAGTGCAGAAACGGCAGCTCCCGCTTGCTGCTACTGCTGTTTGTTGTGGTTATAAAATCCTATTTTAGATAATGTTGCTTCGTCGATAAAGCGTTGAGTCATAGGATCTGAGAGATATTGTACAAATAACCACTGGGGGCCCGTATCTATTAAGCTGTCTAGGATGCTTCCTATTAAATAATAACCAAATGCCGTAATAATAACTTGGCAGCCTTTTGCCTCTGTCGGTCAGATATGCTGTGCTTGTCTGCTTTCCCAAACTTCTTGTAAGCATCCTAGCAAGACGTAGAATAGGAAGGAAGGCCATCTCACTCTTGACTTTTGCCTGAACAAGTTCTTAGTCAGTAACTATCTTAGAAGCATAGAAAGGGTGATAAATCCCTCTTTGAAACACTGCAATCGGCAGCGAAGTATGTTGTTACACGGTGCATTTCCTGATAATGCCGGGACAGCGTGTGAATTTGACAAGCTGGGATCTTGGCAGGTTTCACACGAGGAGCTGGCTGGGCGGGACAGCGTCTCTAGCAGCAGGAGCCACCACTCAGGAAATGCTGCAGAAAGAGCTGCTAATTTGGATAGCTGGGACATTTCCCTGTGAATTAATTGCCCAGACAAACATGCAGAGTTGGGTGGGACCCTGTTCTGTTGATAGGTCCATCTATTGGATAAGACCTTAAACAAGGGCTAGAGATACCTGTGCATCAGGAAGGGTTCCCCAGAACTATTTAAAAGATCCAAGGTATTAGCCCCAGAAGCTCAGCACGACTCCAGCTTTGCATCTTGCCTGTAGACAATTGGCGAGTAAACTGGACGAGACACTTGAATTGCAAAGTGCGATAGATTCCACGTATTGATTGATTTTTATCTATCGTTGTTCCTTGAATTGCAGTTTTGTCATCCCCAGTCCAAAGTCTTTGCAAATGATTCATTTGGGTTTATTCTCTGCCATTGCTATTAATACACGCATTGTAAAATTCTACCACTACTTGCTGTTCCTCCCAACTCCATAGCCTCAGATGGGTTTTTTTGGGTGTGTGTCTCAGAAAAATTTGGGCCCTAAATATTTGTTAAGAAGGTGTGGACCACCAAACTACCCTCCAGTTGTATCAGAGACTCCTGAGTTAGGTAGCACCAGCCAGGACATGGTTCCCAGCTGTGAAGTTCTGCAGAGGACATTTCCAAAGATCCCACATTTGTGTTTGCTCAATTCAAGACCATGGAGATGAAACAGAGGAAAGAACAAATATAAAGTAGTGATTCCAGCATGTGGGTCTTGTGATGCAAAAATATCATCCAGAGGGCTTTTTATGTTGCATGAATTCAATTTTTGTGTCCAAATGAGATTATATTATTATAATTATACTTAATCTTGCTGTAGTTGGGGTATTTTTACAGCTCATCATGGGAACCCTATGAACACTCACCATGTCCAAGTCAGCCTCCTTATTTTCTTTTAATTGCATCCTCATACTCATTCCTGTATTCTTTTCTCCTTAATTTGTCTTGCTGCTCCTCCAAGGTCTCTCTCTCTCAAGCAGAAGACTTGATTTTCCTTCTTTTTTCTCCTGAGCAGAAGAAGGGATTTTGCTCTTGTAACCCTTCCCACCCAGAAAGGAGTTTTGTTTCTGACTTCAAAGGGCTTAGGATTGCATCTTGTGTTTCTAACTAATTGTCATTTTTCATTGCTGATCCAAACCATGCAAATCTATCACTTAACCTTGAACAGGCTGCTTGTTCATACAAGAAATTGGGAATTATTAACTCATGAAACTCACTGCTACTGGATATTAGCATTAGGAGACGTCAAAATAAGAGGATGCATTTCTGAGCAAGATATTTATCTTAGCATAAAATAGTTTATGCCAACTAGCGTTAAGGTGACATTTGATATGTTTATGGATGGGATTACAGGACACTGGTACATGAGCCAATGCCACAGGAAGTTTTTAGTCTTATGCCCCTAAACTACATAAAAAAAATCTGTATTTCTGCTTCAGTCAGTGCCTCAGCTAAAACTCTAAATGGAGACTAAGTAACTTTTTGCATTTTAATCAGGAAGTCAGCTTCCCTCTTTTATTCAGTTAACGTTATGGAATCAAAACTCATGGTAGAGGTGATATCTTTAATTAGACCTACTAGATTTTTGCAAATAAAAATAAAAATAAATTAAATTGCAAGCTTTCGGGCACAAATACCCATCAACAGGGATAGGAGAAAAGATAGTAAAAGTTCTCCTGGGTAGAAATGAAAGTTCATTTTTCATAGGAGAGCTGAAGGTGTAGTAACATCTCCTGTTTGGAACAGTTCATCACACACACACACACACACACACACACTCCTTTTATATTTTATATTTTTATGAACTGATCCAAACAGGAGATTTCACCACACCTTCAGCTCTCCTATGAAATATGAACTTTCATTTCTACCCAGGAGAACTTTTATAATCTTTTCTCCTATCCCTGTTGATGGGTATTTGTGCTTGAAATCTTGCAAATAAAGAAATATTTTTGCAAACATCTACTTGGTGTAATAAAAGATATCACCTCTACCATGAGTTTTGATTCTTTTTGCCTCTAGACCAATACGTTAGACCAATTGTTAGGATTCCCAAGCTAACATTATTGCACTTAAAACCTCAAATCTCTAAGCTTCAAACGGCTGAGGTTTTTGCCAACTGGATTGTATTGTCTCTTGCAAATCAAGAGAAGTGATTCTTTAATCTATTTGGAACCAGTGAGGCCTTACCTGGAGTATTGTGTCCTATTTTCGGCCTTATATTTCACAAATGATGTGGGCAGGTTGGAAAGAGTCTGCTGGAGAGCAACAAACATGGTTAGAGGCATGATAAGTGGCATGGTTTATGAGGAGAGGCTGAAAGAGCTAGGATTTCATCTGGAGTAGAGATGGCTAAGGGGAGATTTGAGAACAGTCTTCCAATTCCTGAATGGAGATGATAAAGAGGATGGAGATAACCTTTTCTCTGTGACTGTAGGGACACAACTAGGAGCAATGGCCTCGAGCTGCAGCAGAGGAAATTTAAATGAGAGATTAGGAAGAACTTTTTGACTATGAGGGTGGTCAAGCATTGGGATAAACTACCTAGTCATGTTGTGGACTCTCTATCTCTGGACATTTTCAAAAGCAGGTTAGACAGACAGTTGGCTGGGATGGTTTGGGCAGGGATGATCCCATCATGAGCACGGGGCTGGACTAGATGCGACCTCATAAAGTCCCCTTCCAACTCTACTTTCCTACGATGCAATCCTATGAACTGACCACACCTGACAACCATACCACCACTAGACGGGCACTCCATGTTCTTCGGGCACTTTTGGCACACTAGCATATCAAATGAAGAGCATCTCGGGCAAGCCAAGTGGCCCACACAGTCCAGCAAACAGCACTGGACCAAGCAGGTCCTTTTTGTTTGTTTGTTTGTTTTTTGCCTTTAGCTCATCACTGCGGGAGCATTTCCTGAGCACAAAGCATCCTGTTTTTCCTTCACAGTGAAAACAATTCAGTAAATCTGTAATAATGCTGAGAAACTTGATGCCAGTAGAGACGGAGATTAATAACATAAAAGAGTGTTGAGGGCCAAGTTAGGACAATAATGCATCTCCCCATCCCAGTAAGATCAAAGGCCTTGTGGGTATGTCTATGTAGCATAACATGGTGTTAAGCAGAGATAGTCAAGCTCCAGTATCTTTGCATGGCACTGCACTGTGTAGTGTAGGTATGCCCTAAAAGAGACTAGTCACACTCCCAAACACATGACCTCCATCAAGCTCCTAAATACGTCCTAAAGTGAAGATCATCTTAGTGACTCTTTACAAGTTAGTCAAATGGTTCAGCCAACGTGTGCCTGTGTTCTTTGAAATACTAATCCTGGAATGAATTATGCTCCAGCAAAGTCTCCTGGGGTTACGTACCAGTATGCAAGCGGGCAGTGAGAAATATGGTGCATGCGTCTCTCTTTGCCAGCATTTCACTTATGAGGGGAAGCATTCATGGTTTGTCACACCACGTTTGTGGGTTAAGGAGAGTAGAATAATAGAAACAGGCTGAAATTTAATAGTACAAAATACAGGACTGTGCAACATGGGAATTAATGACACGAATTTGTGTTGCAAACCTGGGGGGGTACTAGATGGGAATTAATTACATGAATTTGTGTTGCAAACCTGGGAGTTTCCTATGATCAGCTAGTTTTGTGCTGCAAAACTAGCTGATCATAGGATGATGATAAGACATCCAGGTGATGCACCCAGGAAAAATTCAAATAGGATCCTAGCGATGTTTCAGTAGACATATTTCTTGTAGAGACAGGATTGTAGTCATGCCATTGTGGAAGTCCTGGTAAGACCCCACCTGCAATGCTTTGTTGCATTTCCAGTGTTTCATGTTCAAAAGGGATGATTTCACAGTGAAGAGGTGCAGAGGAGCGCTACAAGGATGATTAGGGAAGAAAGAATCTATTTTAATGAGGAGACTGGAAGAGCTTGGTCGTTTGCCTTAGCAAAGTGAGAGCTGAGAGGAGACATGATTTTTGTCTTGAAATACATCAGAGGGAAACACCGTGGAGGTAGAGGGGCTGTTTAAATTCAAGGAAAAAAATGACAAAAGCCTCTACTGTAGGTCCTGGTTCTGCCAGGACAGTCATGGACTTTGGAGGCCAGTCCTAGCTAGCCATTAAAATTAAAGCAAGAGTCCTGGGTGGAGGTGAGGAGGCAGAGTGGCATGAGCTGTGAAATAGGAAGCCCTAGCAGACAGCAAAATTGCCCTAAAATAGGTTAGCTTGATTAGTGGACTGACCATTAAAAAGGAGAGATAATTGTTAACGCCTGTGAAGTAAAGAGCAGTGGTCATTAACAGTCCATTGACTCCCGTAGCTGCCTGAACAGTGCTACCATGCTGCTTCACTCCTACCTCCGCAGTGCCGGCAGGGGAGAGGGGGGCGGCAATGTCCCAGATTTCACATTGTCCCATATGGTCACCCTACTCAACTGCAACTGGCCATGAATAAACTGAGGTTGGGAATTAGAGAAAAAAGTTTCTAAGCATCAGAGCAGTGAGGTTTTGGAGGGGGACTAGCCTTCCTAGACTAATGAAGGCAAACCCCTAATTACATTGATTAGTTTAGGAAAGAGACGATATGATACGGTTTTCTTCAGTGCCAGGCACTCGACTTTTTAATGGACCAGGAATTCCCTTCCCGTTGTGTGTCATAGATTGCACACTATATATCAAGCCCCACTTTATATTTAATTAGCTGTCTGCCTCCATTACACTGATTGGAATGCAGTAATAGTTAAAAAAAAAAGAAAATTAATTCCAGCATAGACCATAGAGGAATAAAATGTGCCTCATTTTTTTTGTTATTAGAATATATATTAAGCGAGGAATACATTGCAAGACCGAGCAAGGCTCATTAGTTACAAACCCTCTATGGCGCAGCAGGTATTTTATAATCAAGGATTAATTATATTACATAGGCAACTGCTGCAAGTTGTAGTCCAATGGCTCATTAAAACTTAAAGATAGCAGGGATTATGGCAGCAATATTACTGCCTAGGGGCCCAATTCGAGGAGGCACTGAGCTCCTCAAATGTCAACCAGGCCCCTTTTTTCGTATTTCTTTTTCAATTTCATGCTCGTTTTCCAGAAAATGATATGTTGGAATAACTGTCCTGCTGTGACTTGGACAAGATTGCATTACTTCAGTAGCTGCGGACCCCTGGTTCTAAGCCTAAAACTACAATGAATGGCCAGTCATGTGGGATATGGTAATAGCTGATCATTCCCTTTGTTATTGAGGGTTTAGTCTGTAATTACCAATGAATGCAATGTCAGGCACAATACAAATCAGACCCAGAGGCCTTGATGTGGGAGATGGAAACCCCCCCTGAAGTTTAACATATTAGTCAATGTAATAAAACAAAGAAGGAAAAACAAAAAGCCATGCTACCATGAAGAGTGCTTTAATGCCTCTTCTTTCTCCAAAGTGCAGAGGACTTATTTGCAGAGGTGATAAGATAGAAATGTCCTGCAGGGTCGGGGAAACGCTTCTACGCGGGAGCAGCCCGAGAGAGATGGTAACTGGACCAGCAGTTTCACTGCTATGCTGCTCACTGCTTTCGTGGAGCCGCATCTATAGCAGACATGCTTCGTTAGCGATATGGGAGGTGGCTGGTGAGCAGCCACCGATGAGGAAAACACATTTTTGCTCAGCAAGGTGTGAGGCCACACTTATGTGTCCGGGTGCTGGAGTTTGCAAGGTAGGTAGAAAACTGGTTCTGGCATTCCTGAGCCCCTAGAGTCACTCAAAACATAGCTCTTTCCTGGGACTTGATCCTTCTCCTTCACTTCCATTTATACTACTAGGTGGAGGTCTAAAAGGAGAGGAGATTGTGAAACCAAGCACAGGAACATAAATCTCTTGGGTTTGGTAATGATTTGGTCAGGCAATTATTGCTGAACCATGTTGGTGGGCAGGCTAGTTCCATCCGGGGTATAAAGGGTGGATTTCTTTGGGAACCAGGCATGGTGTCCATGGAGGAATGGGGAGTTACCAAAATGCCATTGACTTCGGGTGCTCTGTTGAGAAAAGGATTGGGCATTGTCGTCTTTGCAACTCTTATGCAGTCTTCAATGGAAACTACTGTGGTCAGCCCCTTCGAGTATGTACCCCTTGCCCTCTGTGACGAGGACGATTTGGCATGAGAAGATCCCCACTGAAAACAGACCCCAGTCTCAGCTGATTCTGGGAGCGGCGAGGGGAGGAAGCACTATTTGCCAAACAGAGTCACTCACTCGAGGTATTAGTCAGGGAAGAAATCTGATTGTCGGGCTTCTAAGAAACTGCAGAGAGTGAAAACAGCCCCCAAAGTAAAATTAGAAAACAATGAGTCAAGATTGCTTTCTGAACTCCCCTATGGCTTTTTCTTTTCTTTACAGTGCCGCAGGTTGCTGCCAAAATGTGATCCACACCTCCAAAACATCCACACAAGGATCAACGGGGCTTTTTACACCTCTAACTTGCTTAATGCAAATGACACGAGAGGAAATCATGTGGAAACCCGGCCAATTTGGTGACTCGCATGTGAAGAGGGGGCTGGCAGGGACAGGGGCACTGCTACGTGGGAGGGCTGCTGTCTCTTTTATGTCTGCGAGACGCACGTATCGGTCCAATATTTGGAAACCAGGGGTGACTCATCTCTGGCACGTGGTGAGCTTTGGGCTGAGCAGAGCTGCATCTGAGCCGACAACGATCTTAGGATGTGGCAAGCTGTGGAGTTACTCAGAAAGCTGCTTCCCTCCAACCTAACATTTCCCTTTCTTCCATGACTCGGAGGCTTTGTCCAACACAGGTCTGGAGTCCAGAACTCAACAACGTTAAGTGTTAACGATTATTCAGGCATTCGCTGTCAGCTCAAGGCCCAGCTGTAGTGAGGACTGAGCTAGTTGGGGAAGGAGTGGGGCTGAACCCTCTAGAGCCACTAATCAATGAACGTTTGGAGAGCACACGCCAACCCAAGAGAAGCAGAGGCCACACGGAGAAACATCTAGTATTGTAGGAGAATGAAGAAGGCTTTCTCCGTCTTGAAAGACGTGGCTCTGGCTGCACCACAGGAGGTGGGGAATAGCATGCTCCAGTTTCTGTGCATTACATTGTCTTTAGTCGTTAAATACAAGTTTTCCAAGACTTCATGAGAACTCCAATACTGGAAGGCACCAGAAGCGTGTCTTTACACTTCCTGTTCATCATCCTGTAGAGCAGTCTGGGTGCAAGGAAAAAAACCCAGCTGGACTTCCAAAATGTCACACTTCCTTCATTACCAGGCATTTCAGGGACGGATCGTTCCTGCTCCGTAGCTGGTACACCTCCATCCCATTAGGATGAAAGTGCAGATAAATAGCTACCATGCAGCCCTAAAAGATGGAGAGAAAGCGGAAGGGCTCTTTCAGACCTGAAACTCAAAAGAGAAGGCTCTGGAAAGTGAAGGGAGAGTAATTTTACTTGAATGGGAATCACTTAAGGTATTTGCAAGCTCCCCTGGGGACCCAAAGCTGCTGAGCCCTGCATAATCCTAACAAGCAGATTGCACAAGCGTCAGTGCCACGTGCACAATCCTGCATTACAGACAGTCCATGGGACCAAGCACCACAGGACCTGGTGACCTGGAAACCATCTTCAGCAGACCACATGGCTTTTAACACTGGCTGCAGGCCAAGAGGCAGGACCCCAAGAGGCATCATTTTCAAACACGGCTGGTTCGGTGAAAACAATTTTCCACTGGGCTGCAAATCTGGAAAGGTAATAATTTTCCTTGGTGTTGTTTTTTTTCAGGCATGTGTCAAACTCTTTTTGTCGCACTACTTGGATGTCTAAAGCATCCATGAAGTGCATTTGAGAGCCCCATCACACCGGCACAACATATTCAATGGAGCCTGTTTCCACTCCATGTGTCAGATGTCAGACCACCTCCGTTTCAGGGCAATGCCGGGCACTTTCCAGACAGTTGCTCTCACCCACTGCATGATGGGGGAGGACACATGAAAGTACTTGCACATTGTTTGTTGGAACATATTACTCATGGTATAAGTTTCACTTGATTTCCATCTCAAAGATCCTGCTCTTGAGAGAGCAAAGATCTTTATGGCCTTCCGCTTGGTGCTTTAAAAATGTTGGCAAGTGCCTGCTGATTTTATAATAGGGAAGCTGTTTGTGCCTCTTCAGGCATATTTGTGGGTGCAACTTAAGCAAAACTTTTGAAATGTTTGTTTTAGAGGTCACCCAAAAGAACGTGAGTGTTTGACACCAGGGATATAGGCCAAGTCCCACCCACTCACCTTCCCTGCAAATAATCCCTTTGATGCCAGTGGAACAGTAATGTGATCGTGAGGGTGAGCATTTGAGCACTCGCACTTGAAGGTAAGTTTCAAGCGATGACCTTTGTTTTTCCTTGAACTTTTTGTCTCCAGAAGCTTTCCCACCCATATGGGACAAATATAAACGGCAATGAGCAAGCACAAATTGGCTTGATCAAGTCTGCAGAGCGGGGGAAATGAAATTCATTTTCCACTTCCCCTCTTCCAGTTTTCAACGTGGATGTTTGCAACCATATCATTCTATTTAATAGGTCAGGTGTTGAAAACCGTAAGCAACAAGCAACACGCTTTTCAGGGATGAAAATATATTAAAAGAAAAAAGACAGAGAGAGAAGAAGAAGAAGAAAGAGAAAGTACTCAGAAAAGCTGGCAAAACCATAATCACCGATGCCCCCCCCAAAAAGGAAATTACAACCTGTGGCAGCTGTGTTTTGTTGGATAGGCAACATTTGTAAAGTTCAAAGCAGTGGTGGGGAGTAACTAGTAACAGGGTGAGACAGATTTATGGAGCCCACACATGGCAATATTTTTGTATAAAATTAGTAAAAACCATTATATCTCAACATGAAGAGATGAATTCATGCAAGTTTGCATTCTTTAAAGACCAATCATATTTGGTCAGCGTAAACAGGAAGAAGTGAGTAATTTTTTTGGATTAACTGATCACAAGAGTTGTAATCCATAATAAAAAATGGAAAGAGGCTGCCAAGCTTTCTTTCCCAGGGGATTAAGGTAATGAGTTGATTTGACATTAGCACAATCCAGCCCAGACAGCAACTGCATGACCTGCTGGTGCTGGGTTGAAGGGATTGATTTACAAAGACCATGCAATTAATCAAAGGCCTCAGCAGATTTTCTATTGTTTAAAATATGGGTGTAATGAGTGCTTTGCAAGTGTGAGCATCCCGGGGTGTGCAGCCAACACATCTAACCTCTGATCTGGAAGGACTGGTGTCAGTTTGGTTTCCAAGACTCATTCAGACCCAGGCCTTCTTGTGTCCATGTGCCAACAGGTGTATCAACTACTGCCAGGTGTGGTGAGACACATGATGCACAGTTTTGCCCACCAAGAATCAGGCTCCTACTTTCACATAGGCATTGGCTTCACTGCTAGCATTGGCTTCACTTGTCTTAATGAGGTGATCAAAACTGAAAGGTCTTAGATCCTATTACCAATCTCCTTGGCCATCCAGACTCTCAAATGCTATCCAGTTCCCTTTGGGTCCAATTACTTTGCTGTTGGAGTTGAAGAACCAAGAGCTCTCCTAAGTGTTGCTTGGATTTTGAGTTCTTTTGAACGGAGACTATATTTCTGTTCTGCATTTGTACAGCAGCCAGCACAATGGACTGGGCTGGGATTCGTAAACACCGCTCCAACATAATTGATGAAGAATAGTAACACTATTCCCTGAGTAGCAGAGAGAGAAAGCTAGCTAGAATCTCAGTGGAGAACCTGGCACGCAAAAGTCACGCGGACTCTGACGGAGTCTGCATGAGATGCAGAAAGCCTGATCCATGAAAACCAGAGGCAGCTCAAAGCAGCTTTTTTAACTACCTCCTGAATCTTTAGAGCTCCTACCCACTCCAGAAGGATTGCTCTGTGCTCCGTGCAGTCACCGAGAGGGCTACATGTTGCTACATGTTGCACTGCAGGTTGCTGATGGACTCCCATGGTCATTTGCTGTTACAAAGGGCTGTACAGTGTGTGCACCAGTGCGAATCCAGGGGCTAGATTCTGCTCCCACGTCAGCTTCAGAAGTTACTCCTGACATACTTTGCTGTCGCTGGGTTTCAGCCAGAGAAGCTGGGGCAGGAAACCTAATAGATTTCAGAGGTTAGGTTTTTTCCTTCCTCCTTGCTCATTATTTCTGTGGCCCTGGAAGGTCGCACAGACCTTTTCAGCACATAAAAACAGAGAAATACGTTCTGCCCAGAAGAGTAGGCACAGCATGGGCTCAGGGATTGAGACTGTGGTATCGGAGAAGAGGTCCAGAGAGGAAGGTTTCATTGAAGCGAGGGCTCTTGGTACCTAGAAAGCTTCTCCGAGCACTTGTGCGAGCAGGAAAGGGGTTTGCAAGCTGAAAGAAGGAACTCGAGGTAAAGGCAGTAGAGAGGAGGCAGCAAGAGGGGAGCACGGGGCCTTCAGTGGCACGAGAGGAAGCGCCACACACGATGTGCAAATTCCCCTACACTGCAGAAGGCTCACATGTTATAAGGAGGATTATTTTGTAAAAGCATGGCTGAATGAGCAAGCCAGTCCAGTGGGTCAGTGGGTTGCTTATCCCAGCTTCCTACTGGTTGGCTTATTGCCACCTCTGATGATCTTAACAAGCTTATGGCAGCTAGTAAGCATTCTTCAGTGCTAAAGCTCTATGGAGCAGGAGCTGCAATCGTTTATTATAATTTCATAGGCTGGAAGGGACCTTGGAAGATCATTGAGTCCAGCTTGTATCCCACCGTGATCTGTACCTGCTGCAACCGCAGCAGCAGCATGACTGAAACCTTGTGCGAGCACACGTAATGAGGCGTCTCAGCAGAGATTATTCAGCCCATTATCTGGTTTGCACACCTCCTTCCAGAAGGTTTTAGGATCAGATGCATATTTCCTCCATGTAATTAATATGCAACATTTCATGACTCTTCCTCCCCTTCCAGTGAGCACTGCGTTGATTAACGAGGAGATCCTGATATGCAAACATATTCAAACTCTTGCTGCTTTCTCTGTGGCTTATCAAAAGGAAATGAAATAATACATTCTCCCCCCCACCCCATCAACCTCACTGCTTCCCACTCCTGTCTTTCCACTCCTCTGGGCCCCAGGCAGAGGCAGCCTCTGCCCTTGGTGAGTGATCTTGTTCTGGGCCACTGCATTAGGACATCAGGCTGTTCAGAAAGCCCTGCTGGAAGGTCACTGGGTCAGTAAACCTGAGCCTGACTGCATGCAGGTGTTCCCAGCAAGGAGAGTTATTTACAGAAGGCAAAAAAAGGTCTGTGGAAGCCACAGTCACGCGAGCTGCATGTGGTTTATCAAGCAAGTGCCAACATCTCTCACTCTCACTGTCCCAGCATTGCTCTAAGGGCAACCTGATCTGCCTTTAATCTACTCTGACCGCAGGACAAATGGTTTAAATAAAACCCTGCATGACTGAGTCACTCCACTTCTGGCTTTTATACGACATGCTGAGGAGCGATAGTTTACTTTGCCTGAGTAACAAAATTAATATAAGAGAAACATTTTTGTTATGTGGTAACCAGGAAAAAAAAGGACGTGGAGAATTCTGGGTGGGAAGCCTGCACTTGACAACAAGAAAATCACAGAAAAGGAAGGAGCCTTTTCTTTTCTTTTCTTTTTTTCCTGGAACAACCAGGTAAAAATAACAACAGGGAAACAAACATCTTTTATGGACAAAGGGAGTGATTTTCATTTAACTATCAGGCCTCCTAAGAGCCCGGACTGGAAGCTCCGCTATCCGGAAAGCAGCTGCAGTGCTAGTCTTTATTAACGAGATACTCGACTTCCTTAAAGTCTACAATTCTCAAGGTGCATGTCTGAGGAACAGGCTTAGTGAGTATTGGATTACAGGGAAGAGAAGAACCAACTGAAATGCCTTGGGCCCTTTGTGGGAAATGTGAAGGCAGGATTCGATTTCCATTTAATGCAAAGGGGAAAGTAGTGGAAAGGGCAGGGGAGGGGGGCTTTGCCTCAGTATAATTAGAAAGCAAGAGAGCGTATCACGTAGGAAAGCTGGGAATGGAATCTAACCTATTGGGCCAGTGTCTATTCGATCATTTTAACTCTGCCTAAAAGTTATTTGCTATGGAGGAAATGTGCTATAGATTACCCTGCTAGATATACTCTACTGTAACTCGTGGCACTCGCAGTCGCAGCCCAGCGAACCCGGGGTTCTTGTGCGCTAAAAAGGCAGAGGGCTGCATGTTTCATCTCGACTTGGAGGCCAAAGAGACTTCAATCTCTCTCATCCTGAGCCTGTTAGGAGTATCTGGGCGAGCACAGGAAAAAAGGATATTAAATGGGGAAATTTAAAACCTCACCACCTCAGTTTTACAGGTCACAAACTAATGAACACATCAAAGCCAGTAAAAAAAGCAACCCTGCCCTTTTCTCCATCAACTTTTTAAAATGAGAAAACCTTTTTAACCAGCTGTAGTATCAATACATGTAAGATAGAAAGTTGCTCCTCCTGAAAATGGTATCCAAGTCATAGCTGTATTGGTTTAGAGGAAAAGGCAATCAGGACTGGTAGTAGAGATGATGTCTTTTATTAGACGAACAAGATTTTTGAAAAAAAAAAATCTTTAATTGCAAGCTTTCAGGTGCAAACACTCTTCATCAGGCATTGGAGAAAAGATTGTAAAAGTTCTTCTGGGTAGAAATGAAAAAAATTAATAGAAAAAAAATTTTTTTTTTTGCAAAAATCTTGCTGGTCTAATAAAAAATATCATCTCTAATACGAGTCCTGATTGCCACCTCATGAAAATGGATTATTTGGGAGCAAGATTGATCTTATAGCAGGAATAAAGAATTAGCTATAGCAGAGCAGGGTATGGCTTCGTCCAGAGTGGTGTTCTGCTTCTATCAGCAGCTCAATAGTTCATGAAGACAACCCCCAGACTAACTAATGGCCTTAGCCAACTGGGCAAGGCAGTATATACTTTCCTCCAGCAGGATAGCTCAGGCCAAGAAAGTTGAGATTTGATCCCCCTTATCTTACCACATATCATTACAGATTGGTTTTAGGATCTGCCCCAAGCAGATCACGTGCATAGCACCTTCCTTCCTATGCTCTCCACTTGACGAGTAAGCATCAAGTGATATTTCTGCTGATCTGCTGTTCTTTTTCCGCAAGGCAGTGCAACAAAAAAGAAAAAAAAAAACCCTTAGAAACCTCACCCTTTGATGTTTATTAATCATGAGCACTTCTGGCCTCTTCTGGAGTTGATTTTGTTCATGATGCATAAGAATCGGAAATGTACATACTGACATTTCAAACCTTATGAAATACAGTCCTTTGGGGAGGCAAATGAGAAAAATATGGCACTTTCTCATTCTCTGAGAGAAGTTAATGGACAAAGCTATTGCACATTTGCTCATGTCAAGTCATGATTCTGGGCGCCTATCAGCCTGGGGTGGTTGGTGTGATCTGTGCTGAGGCATGAAGGCTCTTTTGGATTTTTCAGCTGATGATTAGACAAAGCACCAGGCCCTATAGCTAGTCTGGGGGTGTGTCTACAAGTTCATTAATGCAGTTTTGCTGATGTACATTCAATTTAGCACCTCCATTGTGAGGCACTAAAAAAAAAAGCACGTTAACTTATTTTAATGCTCATTAGCAACAGCGCATTTTTTGTGATGCTGTAATGCGCATTCAAGCACACGTGTAGATGCACCCACATGTTTCTTACAGGTGTTTCTTTTGGAGTACTGGGAAGCCACTGAGCAACCTCAAAGTGCCCCAGGATGCTAACATACATTGCTTTGTTGTCTAAGGATGGTGTCTTTCAAGGTAAACCATGGTTAGCAATAAAAAAGCATATATTATCAGACTACCCTTACTTAGTAAGTGCCCCTTCTCTGCCAAAGAAGGATTCTCTCTTTTAAACAGAACACGATATCATCACCACTGTGGCTTGATTAAGAGGATGCAGTGTCAAATGCAGGGGACCAAATTGTGCTCTCCTGCATATGGATATTGTGAGTGTTCCTGACTCAGAGTACCATTACCTATGTTCAGCCTGAACGTATCATTCAGTACATGCAGCCTGACACAGGATTTTGGGTATGTTCACTTCAGTCTGTTTTCAGTGTCTTTTACTGGTTCTCCATTGATGTATCCATTCTCAGCAGTTTGCAATGTTTTTTGGTGCGCTCTGATAGCCAAAGGTGTCAATAAGGAAAGGAGGACTGCTGAGGTGCAGAGGTGCCTCAGCTGGAGGAGAGTCGTCATTAATAGCATGTTGCAATCAGGACATTTGCATGAAATTACAGAGGGGACCTAGCTGTGATAATTCCCTCATTCCAGTACAGTAAGCAGGACTCCTGCAATATTTATTTTCCCTCGGCTTAATTTTCATCTATGTTTCTCTGTGCTTACCCAATCATTCTTTCACTAACCTGGTAGGCTAACATCTAATAGTCAGACTTTTTATAAGTGTGCCCATAATTTCAATGCTGTATTTTTCATAATATATGCCCAACATTCTCCTATTTTTGGCAAAATACCCTGCTTTCCTTCAGTGAGCGCGTTATATTTTTCAGCTTCATGTTCACGCTCAATGAATCCTTCAGAGATGTGTTATTCAAAGCAATAGTTGCCAGCAATGACAGCAACAACACCGTGTAGACGAGCTTGAAGAACTTTATATGATCTTGGTCCAAAGGGAAGCCTAACAGCAAATGTGGTGGGTTTTTCCTTCCACCCCTTGAAATCAAGTTAAAATGTCTTTCTGACAGAGATGTCCTATGTCAAGTAAGAGTTAACAGGCTTGAGGTTGAGGTGAAGTTGTCATGGAAGAAATCATAATGATCTCTTCTAGCTTCAAAATCTATGAAGCCTGAGGACGGGTAATGTGATACCGGAAAGCTTACCTACATCTATCCCAACCCTGCAGTTGGTCCAATAAAAGACATCACCCACAGGACTTCTTGCCACTTGCAAATAGCCATTCATTCTATTAATGGCTATTAATTAAATCATTAATGATTCATTAAATCATTTCTACATGCATCCTGGAAGCTGCACACGAGCAGGTGGTTGGTGGGAGCATGCACCCACCCAATTGCAGAATCAAACTGGTAAATCTGGTGACTAGCTAAAGCTGTTTGTGAACACTTGGCTTTGGCTCCCAGGAGACAATGCAGGGAAAGTCGACAATTTTGCTGCTTTATCATTTGCTTTTCCCTTCCCCTCTCTCCTTTTATTATCAGGTGCATTTGTTTCACTGCAGGGTTTCCCCACCCCTCCAAGTTTCCATCAACTTCTGTTATGGGTATGCCACCTCTAACCTTGTGATCATGGCAGCACAGCCAGGTGCGGGGAGAGGGCCGTGATGTCACAAGCTTTTGATTTCAGGTGGAAAATACGTGGAAGGAGCAGATTTCATCGTAAGCCCTAAGAAAATTCTGTTTTCATGGAAATACCTTTAGTTTTAATACAAAACAGAAATGTGTAACTCTGGCAAAATAATCCCGAAACAGAATGCTTTTCAAAGTTTCCATGAGGCGTTAGCTGCTATTTGACTAGTAACCCCAGGGAAATTAAGAAAAGTTACTAATTATAAGCCTACTGTAAAAGTGTTAACATTGTATTCCAAATTTATAATAGCAACACCTTCAGTTTATGCCGGATTCAGCAATGCACGCTGATTGGATACTGAATGGAAAATCATGTGATTTTCTTGAACTACATGCAAGGAGGCATCTGCACTTATAAACTCAACTATTTCCTTTGGAAAGGGAACGATTTTTTTTTTGACAAACTCTGTCAAATACCTTCAAGGTTTGGGTTTGTTCTGTTTTTTTTTTTTAAGTACACACTAGCAATTCTCAGGTTGTGGAAAAGAACACATAAATCGAGATGACTTTGTTGGAAACTCTCATTGTTTTTAACAATTTTATGATGTCTGACATTTTGTTCATTCCAAGTTCTTCGGTTCTTAATTTCTTTCTTTTCAATCTGCACTGAAAGAGAATCGTGCTGTGAGCCAGGTTTTTAACCTTTATTTGCTACACTGAAAATCTGATAAGAATAAAATCCTTGCCAAGGTATTTATTAGGCATTTTGCTCATCAGAACAGAGCTCTGTGTTTGGTGTGCGTATGGCAGCCTAACGGATTTTGGAGAATGATCTTCCTGCATCAAACTTTTTTTGTAATCTGTAAGTGATGATTATGGAGCTAGCTTTCCCCAGCACCTTTCTTTTCTTCTGGCAAGGGGCTGGCATCAGGGTGCATGGATTGGAAATGAAATTAGTTGCAAAATAAGGAGCCGTGTGAAGACGTACGGCCAACATGGTCCCTAGTGGATACTGAGTTGAGGCAGATTTTGTAACTTTTAGAAACTCAGCTTGAGACACTTTGGGCTTACTTTCCAGAAACGATTGCAGTGAGAGTTGTGTGAAATTGTTGACTGAGATGCAAAAAAAAATATTCTTGAGACAGTTTCCTTTCCTTTATTATTATTTCTCCCATATCTAGCTACTGACATCTTCTAGAATAGTCTATACACCCTGATTCCAACTCAGTATGTTTTTACGTGCTGGCCTGGTATCCTTCCTTTAAATCGGGCCATGAAGGTGAACAAGCGTTTCAATGTCATTGTCTTATAGTTTATTAGTTTGGAGTTGGATTTCAGCATATTACTCAATGTCTTACGACTGTACAGATTTTGGTGTACGTTACCTAAATAAATCATCAGTAATTTGTTCTTTATGTCCAGTGACATTGCAATAGAGCGTGGGTTCCTCCACAGATATAACTCCACTGAAATCAGTCAGCCTGTCTTTGAGATTACAGCAAATTATTCCAAAAACAGAAACATAACCCACATCTAAATTATGCATTGGAAACAAGTCTTCAAAGATAAATAGACTCAACTGGACTGGCTTCTTTGACTAATGTATTAGGTTCATTTGCATTGTTTGTTGCAATTAAATATATGCAGAGTAATACAAATGTGGTTGTATTTGATAGGTTTCAAGAGTAGGCCCCTCTGCCAAAAAAATGAAGCAAGTTCATAAATCAACCAAGGATGGAAACAAATCCTTTTTCAGGGATTGGGGGCTGCTATGTCAGTGGGTAGCCCATCTGTATTCCATAATGAAACAGATACCTGGAACTGGTGCCTTGATTGATCAGAAACAAAGCGCACAGTGTACGTCTCCATCTGGGAGTACGGCATACTGCAAAGAGGAAAGCTTAACTCAGATTCATCCCAGAAAGGCAATAACAAGTTTGGGCCTGTGACTTACTGACTGGGTAACTTCCAATGAGACGGTATTTTTAGCAGACTTGGTTATTCCTTATTAATGTGAAAACTTGCCTGACATTACAGTAGGTGCACGTTATTTCATCTCATCTACGGTCAGCCAAAGCCTCATTTGTGGCTTTTGGGAGTGCTAACACAATGCCGAATGCTGCAAAATGCCCTTTGGAAATCCAAAGTAAGGGCTCGCCACTCCGAAATCAGATAGCTTGAGAAAATGGGATTTTGTTTGTGTTCATCAAAGCCGCAAGGCTTAGGTGGGGAATGTGGGACCCATTTTTCCTTTCTGTGTTTCTCTGGCCGCCTCCTCCTCATCGAGAATTAAACAAAAAAGGGCAAGAAAGCCGCTTCAAAGAAAATGAGGCCCTTAATTTACCATAAAAAGAAGACTGCTGGCTGTTAAGGTTTTATCAGATTACAATAAAGGCTCTTTGCACTCAGGAGACTGTGGTTTGATTCCCGGCATCGCTGGTGGAGCTGGAAATCATAACCACAGATTATAGCAATAAGCTTCCAAATTTCCGTATTCCAGCCAAGGGTGCTGCTCCCCCTGGAGAGGCTGCTGACCAACTCCAAGCCTCGCACTCACATGATAAGGATCTGAAATGTCTTTGGATAAGCATAATTGTGGGAAGGATCTTCATTCAGGCCACAGTTTTCCAATCACCTCTCTGGTTAAACCTGCCCCATGGAAGTCAATAAGAGTTTTGCTGTTGACTTTAGTGAAGCCAAGCTGGGTCATACCATGCTATTTGTTTAATTGGGAAATGAGGCCTTGAAGACAATTCCCCTCTCCCCATCTATGTGACTCTTACCCTATCACTTAGCCGAGAGTATGTTATTGCTCTCATTTTGTCCTATAAATATTTGAATTGGCAGGCGAATGCCTAAAATGATGGGGAGTGGTAGGAGAGACAGATGATAATATATCCAAGTCCTTCCCCCCAGCCAGCCCCTTTCCTTTTCCTTAAGTTGTTTTCCACTAGCAAACAACTTCATTGACACGAGTTTAGTTTCCCTGAAAATGTTTTAGTTGCCAGTTAACAGATGGGGTCATGGGAAATTCTGTCGTGGTGGGAGTGAGAGAGGGAAAATCTAAATTGATCCGATGTGTTTGACTTTCTTGGAAGATGTGCGTCCATTTGAACTTGTAAAGGAGAAATGTCTCTCCTTTATTTTTTCTGCAATGATTCAGTGCTGCACATAAAAACATACTCCTCAGTGCAAGCAGGAAATGTAAGATATGATTGATAGCACATTCACACTGCAAAGCCATATTATGTTTTAAGCTGTCTCCTTAAGTCTGTGCTGCTTCACCAATGCCTCATTATGCTCTTCCCTTTAACCTCCCATAAAACCTTTTTCTCTTACCTTCAGCCTCCCAAGGAAAGCTTTATTTCCTCATCACCTCCAAGTATCTAAATTCAATTGTCCAGTTTTGAAAGGGGTAGTCTAGGAACCCACCCACTCAGCCTTGCTGCATGGAGAAGTGGAACTTGTTGATGTTTACAGCACTGTAAAACTGTAAAATGCTTTATCTAGAAAACCAAACCGAAATGAAGTCTTTGGTTCCTTCTGATGAATTATGAGGCCAGAACCTCGGCTGGTATAAAACTGACATAGTTGCTCTGATTTACAACAGCTGTGGCTCTGCGGCTGTAGCTAAACCTCGTTTGTAGCAAAGTCCTAAAATGTTGAAGAGCAATGAAATGAAAAGATAGGAGCTTTAAAGTGATGCCGCTCTAGCGACATAGAGATAGTTAAAGCCGTAGAACCTCCCCTTGCCCTTGGTGGATTCAGTTACTCTGGTATAAATGGGATTATACCAGAAGAGCTCTCATAAGGGAAAGGTAATACATCACACTAGTGTAAGGCACCTTTCTGCTTGTAGACATAGGCAATGCGTAGGGGTGTGTGGGAGGGCACGTACCATCCCTGAGATTGGCCGCCACTGAAGCTGCCACCAGCTTCTGTGGGTGGTTGCCACTTGCACTTGCCCCCGCCTCACTGCTGATGTAGCTGGTGGCGTCTGCAGGCAGTCCCCACTTACCACTTGCAACCCCCCCGCAACCGACACTGCCGGCAGCAGCTGCGTGCAATCCCCACAAGTGCTTACCGCCATGGTGCCCCCCAGTCATGGGATGCACCAGTTGTTCATGCTTGTAGAAGTGTGCTCACACCAGGTGGTATTGTGATATATTGTTACATGTATCACATTCCTCACCAACCTACTTATACCAATAGTGTGAGTAGACCAGGCCACAGGCACCTTTCTTTCATTGCTTTCTAGCATTTCTGTGAATGGTTGATGTCAGTAATGTATAGGAAACTAAAAGGTGAACCGGCATGTTTGTAAATCTGTGGAAATCACTGATATTTTTACAGCTAAGGCAGTGGTTTTGAACCTATTTGCCATTGTGGGCCATACTTGAAGCCTTCACTGTGTTATGTGGGCCTTGTTGGCACTAGATTTATGACCCAGATACCTTGTTCTGGTTTGACCCAAACCCTCAAACTGACCACGACCATTTGATAAAAGGTAAATTTTACTGATACACAGCAATAGCAGATAAGACTAATACAGGCAAGGCAAACAAAATAAACCCCCAGCTCCCTGATTCTATATCTACCAGTCCTAGAGCTGTCACAGAGGGAAGATACGTCTGGCCAGTAAGTGAGCTTCACCCTGAGGTTCTTTCTTGAATGTCAGATGTCAGCAGCCTGGAGGTTGAAGGCCAAGGTAGACCACCCTGGTTAGCAGGGTGGGTGAGATGGTGGTGGCATGCCCTCTGTTCATGGTGGCCTCGGGTTCCTTTCTTGGAGACCCTTGCTGCTCTGAAATCCCTCCTTTTGTATGCTTTCTTTCTCTCTGATGACTCCTCATTTCCAGGCGTTGTTGATTGGTTTCCCTCTGGTCATCATACTGTTCGCATTCTGTCCTGTCAGTATATTCTTTTGTGACACAAATCCATCACATGCACATATCTTAGTTTGGTTATTTACCCATCCTCCTAATTTGGTCTGTTCACCAAAGTCGGAAATCCCAAGGGCTTTGCACTTCGGCACTGTGACCTAACGCCATATTATCTCATGTTATGGAATGGTGTGGTACATGTCTTCAATTTCCTAACCTGTGTGTCTGCTGGCTTCAGACACTGTGGGCCTTGAAGGAAATTTTGTCACAAACAGGACTTCAGAAATCAATTATCCTGTTAAATGGATACACACAAAGAAAGTGGTGAAGGTGAATCCTGATAGCTAGAAAATGGTATTTAGAGGTTTGCTTTTGGGAATTGGCATGTAGGTAAAGTAGATGTTGCATTAGAACAATGGCACAGGGAAACGGCAAGGGTTGTCATGTGGGCCGCAGCAGTGTGCTGATTGGGCCGTATGGGGGCCACAGGTTGAGAACCACTGAACTAAGGTATTAATGGGATTAACATCCTAGAGAAGGATTAGACATTTATATAGCTAATGAGAACTTCTGCATTATATAGGAATATATCTTAGTACTGTAAGGAGAATGAATGTTCAACTTTTACAAAGGATTTTTAGATTTGGCTTCATTATGAAGGGAAAATTCTCTGAAGGGAAATTCCAGAAGCCATTTTGTTTGGGCTCGACTCGAGAGTTACTTTTTAATTTATGTCATACTGATGGTAATTATACATTAATAACATGCAGGAAAAAACATAGTACATAACAAACATTCCACATGGACAATTGTTTTGAGAAGAAAATTCAAACTCTTTTGTTCCAACCATTTTCAGAACACAAAATGTTGATAATGTTGGAACTTTTCCCCACAGCTCTCATCCAAAAAAACTCAGGTCCAGTGAAAAAGGCCTGATTTAGCATTATGGTTTCAACATAATTGCAGAATTGAAAGACATATTCTCAAACCAATTCTCATTTATACCCACTAGATGCACATATGGGTAAGTTTGTGTGATGTAAACCCCAATATATTCAGGCATACATAAACAACTAACTACTGCAAGTTAGAAAGAAACTGCTTTGTAGTTAAGTCATTTTGTATTTGTCCACTAAAGGTCTCCTTGCACTTCCTTCTGAAATGTGATTCCGACCAGTACCATATCCTGATCTCAGCTACACAGTTTTGTATCCCAGTAAACCTACAGAAGCCTCTGAAATATCTCGAGATTAATATCTCTAGCAGTGAGGATGGATGGGAGTAGAATTTGATTCGTTTAAGAAAGATGAACAAGAGAGATTGTTTAAGCAAAAATGCTGACTATTAATATAAAGGTTTTCTTTCCCAAAAGGATCTAGTATTGGAGGTCCAGCCAAAAGAATAGATTCCACTGAAGATAACTCTCAAATCGCTTGTAAGATCTACAAAAAGTTTCCAAGAGTAGCTGTATAAGCTGCCCTTTGTGATGGCACATATCAGGGCAAAAAGTAGTTCAGTGCCAGTGGCAGGCTCACGATATTGCAAAAAAGTTCCACCCAAAGCATGGTAAACTATAAGAAAAACAATATTGATGCATTTCTCTCTATTTGTGGTTTCATTTGTCTGGAATGCTTTTTTGTCTGTCAATGACGTCCAAGCAAAATTCCATCACAAAGTGACAAGTGGAAAATATCTCTGAGACTATATTGGATTTCCCAACTACCAGTTAAGTAACTTGAGTTTAATGCATTGGATTATGCATTTTATTAACCTTAAAAAATGGTAAGGAAAAAAAAAGCAAAGACCTAAATGTCACTGTCAAAAGTATAATATTTTCATTTGTTTTGATAGTGACACTCAAGGCAAATACAGTTTTATAATAATGTTTCTTTATAAGATTAGACTGGGGATTCAAGAGCTGTTTCTCTCTCCCCCCTGAACTCACAAATGTAATAGATTCTTCACTGAGATATTACAAATTATAAGTGATTTGTCACACTCTCTCATAATTGACTTTGTGATATAATCAAGGAATCCCATACTCTGCAGAACTACTGAAGTCATAAATAATCTTTGTCACTGAAAGAACATTTTTATTGGAATGAAATAGGCAGATCGTGCATTTATACTATGTATAGACATCATACATTCTGAATATAGGACACAAAGCCAATACTGCTTCAGTTAAATGGTCCTGCAGGTTAATTTTCATTACATTCATGATAGCAAAGACTAGATATTGTTAGTCTCTTTGCTCGTATTATATAGATGGCAACAGTAGGTTTTGGAGAATTAATCACACTCAGCAATGATTGGATCAGTTCAGACCACACTTTCATTTTTTCCTGTTTAAATATCAGATTCTTTTTTAATGAATGGGGGGAGGGGGAAAGAGGAGGGGTCATAGACTTAAATCAGTTATTACAGGTTGATTTTGTTACTTTCTTAAAAGCCAAATGTAAAATTAAGCCATTTGGCTCTATAAAGAACTGGTGCATCTTCAAGAATGCCTTCCAGAAAATAGTCTAAATATTAAAAAATGTGTGTCATTGTATGATGTATTGCAAGAAGTCGTTTTTACTGGCATTATCTAGGATGAACTTCAACAACAATGGGAAATTTTCCTTTCACTATAAAATTACTTTCCAATAATTGTACATAGATAGGTACCTTGCATGGTGGAAAAAAGCAATGGATGACATTGAGATCCCAATCCAAATGCTAAATTACTATGCAATGGCTCATTTATTTTTCTTTCTAGTTTTCTCAGAGGGTTCTGCCTTCTATAATATTCACAGATTAAGAAGTTTAATTACATGATGTCACTGCTCATTTAGCAACCAAACAGTAAACACCCAGGGTGGCATCTTTCCAAGCCTGGGTATGAACAGTGAGTGAGGGACCCCATTAGGGAGGTCGGCGTTGTTAGAAACTTTATTAATTGCAGAGTAAACTTAAATACCACTAATTTATTGTTCCAGTTAGATAGCTTGTTTCTAATTATAGATTGACAGCCATGCCGAAAGCCATTTCTTCTCTTGGAGCCTTTTGACAATGTGTTTTAGGGATCAGGAAATCATTCTGCTGTATTTATATGTTGCTTGGCATCTGGTCTTGGATATGAAAAATCCATATGTGTAAAAGGAGGTGGTGGGGGATTCAGGACTGCAGAAGCAGTGAAATGAGAATGAGAGAGAGGGGCGTCATGCAATACAGTGCAATCCTAGCTTTAAGCTCTGAAATCTGGGAATTTCAGATCCTACCCTTGGCCCTGTCAGAGCTCGGGGTCCCACAACACCTGTTTGGAATATAATAGGATCCTGTCTCCCTAAGCAGCCAGCAGCACAAGACCAGGTGCGAGAGGCTTTGTTCTTTGCCCCAGTTCTGTGGGAATGCCTCTTTCATGGCTTTGATAGCCGCAAAAGGCAGAAAAACAAAGAGGGGAGCCTAATAAATGGAAGCTAGTAGCCACTTTTGAGGAGGCTCTGGTCGTTCATAAGCTATTTTAATGCTCTCAGCAAGTCACTCAAAGTTTTGAAGCAAAAGTTCTCATCCTGACCCATCCTTGTCCTCTTAGCTCAGGCAAGCAGTAATCCTATGAGCAGTCTCTGTTTGCTGTCAGACCTTCCTCTGGCAGCTGGTATTTGGAGACCTCTTCCTTTTCAAGAGTGGCTGCCAATTGATCTGATTTTCCTTCTTTTTAAGTCCCTTCTTCATGGCTTGATATGCCTTGCAGGTATGGTAGGATGGGACGCGTTCATAGCAGTGCATTTTGCCTTCTCTGCATGGCTTTCTATCTCATCCCAGACTTTGATCTGTGAAGGTGCTAAAGTATGTGCTTAGCTCTAAGCTCATGGGTCAGCCCAATGACTGCAGCAGAGCTACTTGTACAGTTCAAAGTTAACATGTTTAAGTGCTTTGCTGAATCTGGGCTTTAGCAGGTATTCCTGACTTTGACGTCAGACTAGTTTGTGGAGTTGGAGACCTGAAGAGATTATTAGATCATCTAATCTGGTTTTATGTATATCCTAGGCCAGTAAAACTTCACTGACTTACCCCTATATTGAGTTTATCTAAAGCCGTGGAGGACAATTGTGCAGATTCCAAATGCCAATCTTTGTTAAAACTGGAATCAGAAGAATCGGTGCACGTGTCTACACATGCAACAATGTGCTTTAGTTAATGTGCATTAAATCTAGTACCTACAGGCATTTTTACATGTGCTCCTGATGTGGCACCAGGAGCTTGTAATTAGCAAGCCACGCTAATTAAAAGAGTCTGTGCATCATGTGCTTTAGTTCAAAGTGCACTGCCGCCATTTTCTCAACACGGAGGCACGCTGCACCACTGATGCACGTGATGCACAAGGCTGCCAGAGTGTCAATTTATGTGCTCCAGCAGATTTGAGTTCGCCCCGACGCACTTGATTTCCAGCATGTTGGAACAGGCTCCCTGAATGTCTGTAAGTGCTATATTGGGAGGTACAAGGAAAATGCACGTTAGCCTATTTTCATGAATAGCATGTTTTTTCAGTGACGCTTTAATGCACATTAAAATTGGCTAATGTGCATTAAAGTGCACGTGTAGCTATGTAGTTTGGTGCTGATTAGGTTTGAAAAAACATTGTTAGAAATGTTTGAGGTAGCTTTCTATTGCAACAACAGATACATGATGGATCAGCACAGGAAAACTCCTCTGCCTTCCAGGTGGAGATGCTTTTGGAAGGTTTTTTACCTTTATATAGATTAACATTAAAGCAGAATCAATATATACAATAAATTCATAATACTATCCATTGAATAGCCTGATATGAATTCAGGTGTTTATGTCATTCTTTTGAAAGGCATTGGAACTCCTGTGCCTAATATATGAAGGAATCATCCTTAAAATACATAAAGACATTTTAAGAGCAACTCCAACCGCAAATGGCTTTGGAAGTCTGGGTTTTTCCCAAAGCAGTTAGAAAACAGTGCCACCCCATCAATCCCAAGGCAACCCCTTTTACCTCAGATATTTTGTAGGCATTGATGCATAGGTGGGGGAGTTAATGATGTTTCCAAACGAGACTTTATCCAGCATTTGTCCATTTCTTTTGATTGAATTCACTCTCCAACCACTTTAATGTGAATTACTACTTCACCATGGTATTGTTCGAATGAAGATATAGCCATGATGGTCCAGGAATTATACAAGAGGCAAGGATTTCTTAGGGTGACACCTTTTATTAGACCAACTGCATAGCTGGGGTAGAGATAGACAAGTTTTTGAATGCAAGACATTCTTTCTTAGGTCTCTCAGTGAAGAATGTCTTGCCTTCGAAAGCTTGTCTATCTCTATCCCATCTAGGCAGCTGGTCAAATAAAAGATATCAGCCTAAGAAATCCTTACCTCTCACATATTTCATCATGAGCAGTTATCAGTCTTAGCTCATAGCCCATTTCAGGAAAATATTATTTCCTTGCTGGGTTTTTGGTTGTAGCCATGTTGGTCTAAGGACATAGGCAGGCAAGGTAGATGTGATACCTTTTATTTGACCAACCGAGTAGTTGGAAAAAAGTTATTTCCTTGTGAATTTTTCTTAGAAACAGTGTTAATGCCCTTGTGTATAACTGTATTGAAACAAAATGAGACTTTGATGTCACTTATTCTAGAGTCACACAAAGGAAGGCATTAGTTTCTTGGAAAAGATTTAGTTTTCAAAAGAACTGTCTGTTTTGATTTTGGTATAGCCCACTATGTTTTAATATAGCTCAGCAAACTTTATATATGCCCAAGGAGATTTAAAGTTGAAGGTGGTATTGTACTTTGTAGATTAAATTATCTTTGGGTCAAAAAGACTGTTATTGTTGCTTAGAATGCCAGTGGGAAGAGAACATTTTTAAAGTAAGTTTTATCTAACCAAGTTGGAAATCATGCAGTAAAGAAGAATATATCCTAGCAAAGGCAATTATACATACTACCTTGTTTTGCACAACAGGTAGAGACCAGAGCCTAAGAGATGACTTTTTGAAATCTGCAGCTGAGAATTTACTGGTCTCTTCATCCAGGAAACCAGGTTTTCAACAGATCTAAGTCAGTTGAACCAGTGGGGTTAGGTTTATAACAGTTGAGGGTATGGATATTGGATTTTGATTGAGTGTAACTGGAATAGCACTGTCAAAATTGCAGCGTACTGGCAACCTGCACAAGGAGCTTTGCATAGCCTCTCGCTACACTGGTTTCCAGGCAGAGATGAGTGAAGTGCACTGATATGCCATTACCTACACCTCAGTCAAAACAGGATTTAAATGTGAGCTAAGAACTACGTAGATCTTGTGCTGTCTCCCTCTTCACCAGGGTGAATTTCACCACATGGGAATATTTTATTTTCTATTGCTCTGCGGTCAGTTCCCACTTACTGAGTTTGGCTCTGAGCTTTGGCATTTGGTCAAAACCAGTGCCTTTCCCTTGGCTTCATGATAAATCCATACATTGGCCAGGTTAGCCTGAAAGTCTCACTGCTCTCTGCAAACCTACCAGTGAGTCTGCAACCAAGTTTTGAGTTTGTAATAAACCCCCTAAGCATGTGAACAGTTTGCAAGACTCTACTTAGCTTTCTTCCATCAGTATTCCTTGTTGCAGTCCCGCTGAGGAAGCGAGGCATTGGAGGCACAGAATTAAGGGATTTGATAATACATTCAGAAGGAGTCATTTATTTAAATGGAAAGGTTTGCCTACAGAATTGTATGTTATGTTTTATACATCAAGTATAAAATTCCCCTGTGGAAGTGCCACTATGAGCCTCTATTGAGTATCCTGTCTTAATTCACTAGGAGGAGGAATGGTACTTATTCTTAATATTGAGAAAAGCAAAATACATTCTGCAGAGCTCAACTGCAGGTGAAAGACCCATTGCACATGAGGGTTGTGTGAATTTTACCTCTAAGCTTTGGTGCCCTGAATGGCTGGATTTCAACAGCCAATGCTTAAGATTTTATTCAGTCCGAGACATGACTACTGATGTCTTTTGTTCTTCATGAACAAGATATCTGGGTGAGGGAAATGGAACAACATTTAGACCTCTCTGAGCTGAAGAAATCACAATGTGGCATATCTCAGCTTTGCAGGCTAATATATTGTTGGGGCATGATGTCAACATTGATTCCTAAATTCTCAGACTCTGAATCTGTTGCATTTACTTTGCTTGCTGTTCACCAGTAGTGTCCTCAGGACGTACAGGTCAAAGACTAAATGGTGACTCTTCTGCTCATAAAAATCCCTGCAAAGGTTTAGTTGCTGCTGAAGCAGCTAATAGAGGGCGAGAGGACACTAAGCCAAGAGCAACTGAGCACAGGGAACAAACAATGGGAAAAAAGGGACAAGATTACAGCTAGAAATTCAAGGAGGAGAAGGATGCTAAGCAGAGAGTCCCAGGCCGCTTCTGAAAGGCGTCTAAGGGGCCAGTGTGTATTATTCACAGAGTTGTGCCTTGAGGCATGAGGTAGGTAGGGGGTGAAATTGGGCCACACAATTCTCCCCTCTCCTCATCGAGCTTCCTCTTCCTTGGCCAGTGGACAGCTATCTCTGCCAGAGCCAGGAGGTTGGGCAGGGCATCTCATGACTTTGAATAGTCTAGGAATCATGAATTAAAAGGATGACACCAGGAGGCAGATATGGATGTAAATAATGCAAAATTGAGATGCTGGTGGAAAAGAAGAATTTTATAGGAATGAAATAGAAGACTGTTTTTTATTAATTTTTTTGTCAGGAGATTCCCCTTAAGAGAGAAATCTTTCATAGCCAAGTGATGAGAGACATGAAACAGAGCTCTCCTAGCCTGCCTGCCTACCCTGAATATTCAGGTAGGCTAAAAAAGGAAACCATTCTTTCTGTGTAAACTAATATCTGTGATCATCATGTGTGTTGTCTCTGTGTCCCGACATCTGGAAAAGGGAGGTCCCCCTCTCGTCAAGTGGGGCGTGACATCTTACAATCTGTTTCTTCCCAGTCTGAGCGGAAAATAGACACTAGTATTTACACAGAGAGGGAATATATAGTATTTTCTCATCAAACTTGCCATTATCTTTCCAGCAGCCTTGCCTCTCTGTCATGGTACAATATTCTTCCATTGTAGAGTATTGACTGTATCTTCAATTCAGTCTGCCCAGTCTATCAACAGCAATGTGGTTTTCAAAGCGTGTCTTTGCAAGTGATTCATTTCCTCAATACTGTTGATTAGAGTTTTTGCTTTGAAAGTTGCACATTAATTTGGCTTTTTAACACAGGGGAGATAACATTTCTTTTCCACTGGGCAAGAGCATGAAGGTGGTAAGAACAAAACGTGGGTATTTGCAGCCACACATCACTTCTGTCCTGCAGATAGCACTGCACAAATGAGACATGGTAATAGAGTGAACCAGATCTCATTAAATGTGGGCGCAGCACAATAGGTTCCTCTGCATCTCTTTCTAGGTTATCTTGCTGCATTGCTTTTTTTCAGCACTTGTTTCAAGTGATTAGAGGATGTAATTATTTTATATTGTGGAAAAGTTATTGCAAATCAGAAAGTAAGAGTAAGATAAGGCTGTCAGACAGAAATTGGGGTCACTGTAGTTCCTGAGTTAATTTAAGAAAAAAAATAAAATGACTCCAAAACACAACGTGCTGAACAATGAATTAGTAAATGTTACAGAGTTAAGGAAGGCAACCGTCTCAACAGATGCCCTGAAGGCGTCCCTGAAAGGGTCTGCCTATGCAACTGTCACATTTGTACATATAGCTATATTTTTCCAGGCCATGTCCAGATGGCGATTAGGGCTGGTAGAAAAATGTTCTGTTGACATATCTTGTAGATGGAAAGCTGGTTTTTTTTTTTTTTCACAAAATAAACTTTTTTGCAGGAAAGCATGTGCTTTCCCTCCCACAGGTTTGATTTTCATAAGGAAATCCAAGAACTGACCTTTCATTCATTCATTCTTATTCTTTTGTCAATATTTTCCACAGAGGAGGGAAAAAGGTTTTGACGAGCCGCACATCGTTGGTGAAAAAGGTTCAAACTTGGCTGCTGAAAGTTAGGCTTACTAAATGCAAGTCCAAACATCACGGGAAAGTGTCGCTTTCAGGAGAGCTTCTACGGGGAATGAGAAAGTTGAGGTCTTCTAGGACTCAGGCTACATCTCAGGGCATCCAGATGTGGATTGAGGTGCTTCTCTCAGTCCCAACTGATCAACATCATGTAACACAAGCCCGTGCATAATGACAACACAGCCAATCACAACTGGGGCTTGAGAGTGCGTCTGAAAATGGTACAGCTTCTGCAACTTCTACCAGATGGAAAGGCAACCATTACCTGTCAATATTAACATCATACATAACTGCAAATAGTTATGTCTAATTAGCCTCTCAGTCCCCCTGCTCTGTTGACATGGGCTTGGGGGGTCATCAGTGACATCAGTCCCATTGTTACAGCCCATGGGTTGCCTGGTGTGTCCGGCAGCACGGGGGTCTCAGCTTGCGGTGGTTGTTGCTGGTCTGAGGCCGCCTTGGGCAAAAGGGTCTGCTCAGGGATTTAGAAAAGAGGCCACTGATTTCTCCACAGTATGCGTCTGTCTATGGCGATGACTTCCTATGATGGTGGTGCTACTTGTGATGGTTGTGACCAGGGTTTCCATGAAGGAGGAACAGCTCCATTTTTTTCTTTTGTCTTGTTCATCTCTGCAAGTCCCCAGAGGTGCTGACATCACTGTCTAATAGTGCAGACATTCTTGTTCTTTGTCGAGCACATTGTTAGCCGGTGATAACTCCTGCTCCAACTTTGCCAGCTGATTTGACCCCGGTCAACTTGGATGTAAGTATGACTCTCATTGTTTTTGTTTTTTTTCCAGACACTTCATTATTTTAACACAAAATGTGATCCCTGTTGAACTGGGAACAAAGGGAACTAGTGGTGAAGCATGTCTAATCTGAAACATCACAGCAAACTGCTTACGTTATGCCCATTATGATATGACACCACGTTTGGTGAAAATAGTGACGGTAGATGAACGATCACTTATTTTGGTCCGCTATCTTCTACTGAGATGATCTTAGGGAAGCACATACAATAGCCGAGAAAAAGTGCATAGTTTTTTCTAGCTGATATAAATAAATATATGCCTACTTTACCTAGTCAACTGCTGTACTTGAGCCTTATGCTGAAGGAAGACCTGTAAAGTTGTAGGTAACCCCTGGGGGAGGACTTCAGGGAAGTACAGGCTTACAGGAATGAATATGGCCCAGAAAGAAATGCACATTAGCTGTAGATGGCAAAGATTCGACAGAAAAGGAACAAACACCGTAACAAAAAGTCCAAGGGAGATTGCTTGAGCTCATTTGGTCAAGAGCCTGAACTACAGGTTGCGTGCATGGACTAGTGTCATTTAGCAGGTGAATTCCTAAGCCATCTGTGGAGAATTTTCCTGTAATGGCTAGGAACATATGGTCCAAGGCAGTGGTGGGGAAGTTATTTCAACTTTACCACCCCCCTCCCAGCCTGAACAAAGCCATGAATTGAGTGATCAGATCAGGGCTTGTAAGGAGAGGGAGCATTTTTTTCCCCCCTTCTTTTTCCCTATTTCTTTCCGCCATGCTAATGAAATTTGCAGACATGGAGAGGAAACTGAAAGTTATTTATAGGATGGGAGGAATGTGGGGCCTAATTGTGCTTAGTCTATTGCTAAGTATGTAATCTGTTTGCTATTAAATTTTACAATCTTTCAGCAATATATATAGGTTCTATTGTGTTTGGGTTTTTTTTTTTTCCACCAGGACGACATAAATCTGATAAAGCAAAGTTGGAGTTCAGAGTTTAGAGGGTTTCAGAGTGGCTGGTTCGACTCAACCATTTTAGTCAGGGGTGTATACACCTTCTTAATTGGATTTTGATCTGGTTTGTAGCTCCTTACTTTCTTGCTGCTTTTTTGAACATCCCTTCTGCACCTGCTGGACTTGACGGGTCTTCACTCCTGTGCTGTTTAATTTACCCTGAACAGCCCCAGAGTTCAGTTACTGTTGCTGGAGGAGGCAACAAGGCCTTGTATATAGGTTGTTGGACTGGGTATCAAGAGATCTAGCATCTATTCCAGCTTTTCCATTTGCCTGCTGGGTGACTTTATGCACATCAGTCTCTCATTCTGCACCTCAGTTTCCCCATCTGTACAAGGGAAATTGTGTTCTCATGATGAAGCATGCTATATTAATTATTAATCTTTATGTGCATGCAGGCACATGGCAGGCTTCCGGCCAAAATGAATTGGGACTCAAGCAGCCCTAGAGATCCATGGTTGGTGATTATGACATCATTATTAACACATCTGATTCTGCCACCTTTTACTTATCTTTGATGAGATCCTGGCATCTTGCTGATCCACCCATAGTGTGTTCAGACCTCCACCAATGACATACACAGGGTTCTTGGTACTAGCTGCCATAGGAACAAAAAAACCCCCTTTCTTCACAGTTTATCAGTTTATTCTGCCTCCAGAGCCCATGCAAATATGCAGTCCCTTTGCTGAGTCTTACCCACAAGTATTTTGCCATCCGGTGTTTCAAAAAAGGTAATTGGCTTGTGTTGATGCATCACCTTGGATGAGAAGGTGATGGGCGTCCGGTGTAGAATCAGGCTTGTAATCATTTATAGAGAGTCAGAGTCATCAAGGGGCATGGGGGTCCCCAGGTGAGTGCCAGTTGACGGAGGAAGCGCCTCATGCATTTCCAAAGCAGGGAAAGAAGCCCTTTGATGCATAATGGGGCAGAAGGCTTTGTTTCATTAAGGGCCCTGGTTTGATTTGGATCAAGGCTACAGGTAGTCTTAATCTACTGCGGAGCTAACCTCTCTGCCTCAGATTCATCATCTGTGAAATGAGGATAGTAATTGCCTTCCCCAGGGTGAGTGAGGATTTAGTTAGGGAGCTTCTGGAGGGGCTGGACGTCTTTAA
>NW_017728991.1:4373416-4374544 GCF_001723915.1 Gavialis gangeticus | reverse complement strand
ACGGAGGAAGCGCCTCATGCATTTCCAAAGCAGGGAAAGAAGCCCTTTGATGCATAATGGGGCAGAAGGCTTTGTTTCATTAAGGGCCCTGGTTTGATTTGGATCAAGGCTACAGGTAGTCTTAATCTACTGCGGAGCTAACCTCTCTGCCTCAGATTCATCATCTGTGAAATGAGGATAGTAATTGCCTTCCCCAGGGTGTTGTTAGGAGTAATTTACCCTTGTGTAATGCCATATAATGATGAGATGAATGGCCTCACACAAGTCCAACGTTAGTGCTTCTTTGTGCTGGTAGCTGCTGTTTTATGCTGTGCTGTCTCCCACCATAAACCCACAGGGAGGCCATATGTTATAGTCCAGTGACCAAGGGAGCTACGTGCATATTAGCAAGAAGACAATCCTCCCTGTATTGGAGGGGTTGCTCTGCCAGCACAGCCTAGTTTTTTTGCAGTATGCAGCTTAGCCTTTGTTCTCTGTGCAGGGAGTATGTTAATGATATTTCACAGTTGGCTACCCTGGCAATGTGCTGAGTCAAAGGGAAAACTGAAAGAGATGTGGGCCAGTCCCTCCACCAGTGTCAACAGGCTCCGTTGATTTTAGCTGGGGAGCTGGCCCATAATCAGCAAGTTAGTGCTGTTAAAACAGGCAAGTGTTTCGAAACAAATGCACATGAATGGCTGATATACCATGCGCCTTGTCTGGAGGCCTTGATGTAGTTTGTAGATTTTACTCTCTTAGCTTCAAGGATGCAAGCTTGTTAAGCTGAGCGTTGTTCCTAGTAGTAAAATCCCATTACGCAATGTGATTCAGGTAAGCACTGACCATGTCAGGTTTGTGGTAGGCTGCTTTGGAGCTATTGTCAAATTGAACACCCAGAGCACAGGGTTTTTAAGTATACCCATTGCATCCCCCAAGGCTGAGGACTGAGGACTGAGGACTTGTGTTACAAACTAGTCATTGTACTGGGTAAAATGGCTTTGCCTTGCCTAATGTGTAAAATGGCTTTGCTTTGCCCGATGTCACAATAAGTCATTAGCCTGTCCTTGTCATAGGAAAGACCAAAAAAAAAAAAAAAAGAAAAATTACAAAACAACCTAATAATGTCACCCAGCATTGCCAATGCAAGCA
>NW_017728991.1:4365762-4368416 GCF_001723915.1 Gavialis gangeticus | reverse complement strand
ACAACCTAATAATGTCACCCAGCATTGCCAATGCAAGCAGAATTTAGTAAGACAGAAACAAAAGGCTTAACACAGTCCCAGCCATAAGAGTTTATCATTCAGTGAGATGAGTCATAGACATTTAGAATCATAGAAAATTAGGGTTGGAAGGGACCTCAGGAGGTCGTGAAGTCCAATCCCTTGACAGCTGGGGGCAGAAAGCCAGTAGCATGATCTCCAGTTCACAAATATGGAGCTGAGGCACAGTGAGATGAAGTGCTCTAGATATACAGATTGGCCATGGGAGAAGTGGGGTCTAAGTTCAGACCCCCTGAAATCCAATGCGAATGTCAAAATGCAGAATATGGCATTCAGAAGATAAAGAAAGAAGGACCAAATCTCTGCTGATGCTAGATGGCACTGTCCAGGGGGTGTTTAACGTAACTGTTATAAACTCCTTCCCCCATATACACATTTTGCTGTTTTTACCTGTTTCTGCTTCTTGTTCCCCAAATAAATGCATTTTTTAAACAAAAAGAAACTGAAGAACCCAATCTTCCCTACCAAACCACTATTTGCCTTGCACCCTGTAGCTCAGGCATTTCAGTGGGAGGGAAGTGGGAATATATGTGAGCCTGTTGTCAGTTTTCAGGTGTCTTCTGGGGAACGTAGGAACAGGGATTTATCCTGTGGCATCATGTCTATCCATTGGGCAAGCAGGAGAACATACAAAGAGGGGTTGTTTGCAGCATAATGCTTAAGTCTTTTTCCATTGTGGATTAGAAATGGGCTGCCAGTTGGCCATTGGCCAGTCAATCCCAAGGCCAACTGGCAGACTCTGATCCCTCCCAGACTTCACCGCTGGACAGTGTGGGAATGGTGTTTTACAGCAGCAATTAGTTGATTTCTGGGGTAAACAGTAGAAATTGAAGGGTAATTGCAGCAAAGAGGTTGTTTCCTATCCCCGTGTGAATAACCCATGGGTAGCCAATTGGCTGCCAGCCCTCTGGATCTCCATGGCCAATTGGCAACTGGACCACATTTGTCCCTCATAGGATTTGCAAATGTATGTTGGTGATGTTTTGAAAAACCATCAGTCAATCAATCTTCTTGTCTAGCCAGTGCTGTCAAAGGCTTTAATGAATATCTAGTGAAGGCCGGGGCATGGGGGACAAGACCTTGGTGGCTGAACTGCAATGTGGAACCAACCAATACCATGATGCTTGGTGGGCGAAGCAACAGGAGAATGTGGCTATGCGCCTACATGAGATGCTGAGTGAGCATTTGTTACTGTGCATTCAATTAGTACTTGTATAAACAAATACTACATGACTGCACAGTAACCAGAGTTACTGCACAGTAGTGCTGCCGAACAGCTTTTAGGCGATGCTGACTATGCAGTAACGGCGTGTCTTGCTTCCTGCCATGCAATGCTACTGAGCAGTGTAACAAGCTACTGCTCAATCAACATCTCGTGTAGACACGGTCTGTGGTTAGGATCATCTCTGTCCATGTTATTTAGTGTGTGTGCCTGTGTTTGTCTTTAGAGTTCACAGCCTGATGTACTGTTGGATCTGCACTCAACCGTGTGACAGTGAAGTCAATTGACTTCTTCCACCCTTCATATCTAGTCAGTGGTTGAGACTGTTTTTTAGATGCAGTATCACGACTCATGCCTTTGTTACTCTGAGGCTATACCGCTGTCACAGAGTTTGCTTTCGGTAAAGATTTCTGCATGAAAAAGATGATGACTCCAACCAGCAAAGCCTATGTGCAGAGGCTCTCTCTTGACAGTAGTGTGAGCAATCAGGATCTGCCAACACAACTTTGTCAGTATGTGTGCCCATTTCACTCTTCCAGTCCTTGTTTGGGAGCCAGTCATTAGCTGCTCTTATAATTTTTGCTCTGATCCTCTCAACTCTTACCTGTGCATCAGCATCTCTTAACATGGTGCTCAGAGTTAAGTGTAATTTCCCAAGTGACGCTCTACAGAGACATATAAAGAAAATTACCCCCTCCTGCATTACATGATACAACTGTGGCGGGTGCAGAGATCCCACCTCAGGAACACAGCTGGATATTCGTATCCCTCTGCTGTTTCCACCACGTAAGGCAGGCCAGTAGGGGGCGCTCCTGTGTCGAGCCACCCACCTCCCTGCCCCCGACCACCTTCCAGGCTCCAAATGCCTCCCTAGGGGCGCCTTATGTCCAGCCGACCCCTCTCCCTGAGCACACTCACCAGTCTGGGGGTAATGTGCCGCCACCACCCCGAGAGTGGACTGTCTTGGCCCTGTATCCTCGGGGAAACACAGGCCTAATAGTCCTATGGGTACTTGACCCAATACAGGCACTTGGGGTACTTCCCCAAGTCCGGGGGCAAAAAGGAAAGTCTCCCTTAGTCTGCAGACCTAAGGGGTCTCTTAGGCATAATTTAGACCCACCCCTCAATAAGTCTCCCACACCAGTCAAAAAGGAGACTTTATTGATTACAGGGGGTAGGGTAAACTAAGGTACAGGATTGAGCAATATCTAGAAATCCTAAAGAGCAAACAGTCTGGCTGTGGTAGCCTTTTGATTATGCATCTGTGTTACTGCCAGCTAAATATCTAATCAGATTGAGTAGCTTACTCACAAGCATCTTCCAAAGGCAGGTGAAGTTTCCCTTTGGAGGCAGG
>NW_017728991.1:4352983-4360762 GCF_001723915.1 Gavialis gangeticus | reverse complement strand
GTAGAACCCCTTACCCAGGTAAGTGATGCAAGTCACGTAAGCAGAGGGAGCAGGTTTCCCCCCTCCTTCAGGAATGCAGCCAGCTCAAGTTCCCTAAAGAGACAGGCTGAGGGTGTGGTCCCCTGTGTGCTGGGCCCACCCTAATTGAATGGTCACAGCACAAAAATTTAAATCACAGTGTCACAGGGCAGAGATTTTTGGGGAGAAACCAAGGTGGCTTTCTGCCACAACAACCCCAAAGAGAACTGCTTTTATTTTGCAGCATTATTGTAGCAACAGTTATCAGAGTCAAGGCTCATATCTCAATCCACTGCCCATCTTCACTTATGGGTCTCCCAGTTCTAATCAGAGAATGGGTGTAATGGGGAGCCTGGGACTCTCTCTTACTTTAAGGGAGAAGCAACCCAGAGAGGGAGCGCTGCAGGCCAGGCAGGGCAGCTACAGGTTGCAGTAGTAAGTGGTCAATAGGGTTAATTAGCAGGTACCCACAGCCAGCCCTGGGTAGTTTTCTGACCGGAAAGAGGCATATAGGCAGAGGGCCTGAACTGGCCAGGCTGTTTAGCCCTGCAAGCTGCAGGGGCAGGAGAGCTACCAAGGAATGGTGGAGGGACTGCTGTGCTGCCCCGAATCAACAGTGAGGCTCTGGGAGCTCACAAGGGTATAAGCCACAGTGGGGAGATTATCTTGGCACCAGAGTTGAGGGAAAGTTTTCCCTTTTGAATGGCAGAAGGCTGCTTCCCCTTTTTGCTAATGTTGGTGATCCCGGAAAGGAAAGTTGATGTTATGGTCCAGGAGCTTAGTGTTTGGTTGCAGTTTATACCAATGGTTTGGGTTGGGACTGTGAGGGGTGGTATTTGGAAGTCCCATTAGTGCCCTAGGGGCACACGGTTGTCTTGAGTCCTGCTGGGGATAGGGTTAAGGCCAAGCAAGCACTGAGCCTGCAGCTTGGCAGAGCATGGGGCCACAGAGCCCAAAGTAGGGTCAAGTGGTCTGGTGCCTGAGAGGGGTGAAGACAGACAGGGGCCAGAGCCCCAGTGCCTGAAAGGGCAAGCCTAGAGCTGGTGCCTCAATGCCAGGTCCAGTACAGTGGGCTTGGGCTAGAAGGCCCAGCTAGAGGAATGGGGCAGAGGCCAAGGAGGCCTAAGCCCCAACACAAGAGACTGATGGTTTAAGACAGTGACACCCATGGGCTTGGGGCATGGTGTAGGGAGGAATGGAGACACTCATGTAGCCCTTCAGGGCTCATTAGGGGCTAGGTGCCCTGGGTCACAGATGGGCGGAGAACGCCCATGAAGCTCAGGAGCTGGGTAAGGGACAGCTGTGTGCAGGAGGGTCCTGTTGGCCAGTAGGCGAGTCAAGGCTTACTGTAGGACTCTCAAGGTAGCTTCACTTGCTAGACAGTAGGTACATCAAGGCATGGCAGGAGAGAAGGAGGCGAGGGTACCCTAGAGGCAGAATGGAGCATGGGTTGCAGAGGCCCCTGGGGGCATCACGGCTTCTGCTGGGCCACCAACGTGCTACAGTGAGTTTCAGGTAAAGGTATTTTCCTCCCTAAATGAAGTTGCTTACATCACTCCAAATTCTATCATGTTCTCTCCTTTGTTCTCTTTCCTTGTCTTCACCAGTAGTGGTGACTTTTCTCAATTTAGAATCATCTACAAGTTCCATTTGGTTTGCTCCATACGTCAGATAAGAAATATGAAATACAACAAGTCCAAATGCTTATCTTTATGAACATGACCAGAAAGCTCCTCAAAACTCAGGACAGCTTTCAGCATGTGTTTATTGCACTTGATAATGTCCCTATGCATGCTCACTTTGATTAATTTTTTAACTAAGATGTCATGGGACAGGGGAGCAACAGCTGTGTTGCCTTTGTCCACTGATATCTTAATTCTAATCTTACAATCAAGTCATCAAGCTTGGGTACCAGTTTTTACTATCATAAGCTGAAGAGCCACGACCAAGCTGGGATTTCTGCATACAAGGGGGGAGGTTGTGAGCAAAAAAGTCTTCAAAGCAGACACAGGACACACTGCAGAACAATTTTGAAGAGTAAATGGTCATACAAGGGAGTGGAGAACTGGTATAAGATTACTTTGATTAGCTGTTCTCTCTTGCTTCCAGCCTTCCCAGACAAAACATATATGTTTTATTATTACGGTAATAGGGCTGCAGGTTGTAGCTGTGTTGGTCTAAGGACATAGGCAGACAAAGTTCTTTGAGTGAATCTGATATCTTCTATTAGACCAACTTAAATAGTTGGAAGTTTTTTTTAGCAAGTTTTTGGGTTTAAAAACCCTTCATCAGGCTGAAGAAGCCTCTGCAGTTGGTGTGTGGTCTTCCTGGATGGAATAAATCATTACGATAATGCATCTGATACTCTCTGACGTGTGGAGTTGTGCATCGTTTTCATTCCACCACTTAAGGAGATTGTTCAGATTTGCTAGGCCTAGATCTTGAAGATAAAAGGCCAAGACCTTGAACTTGATAACCCCTGGGGAGTGGAGGACAGGTTTGATGCGCTTGCAGTACCCTGTCAGGGTAAGCTAACCCACTGCAGCATTTTCTACTTGCAATTTCATGAAGGCTGACATCTTCATGCCACAAGTGTATTGCATTGCTTCAGTCCAGCCAGGAAATGCCAGTCGCGTAACCTAGTTATTTGCACCAGCCTGTTTCAAACACTTCTGGAAACAGCTCAGACACATTGAGTTCTTAGTTTTGCATTGACAGCAGATTGCGAGGCAAACCACTTGATCCCCATATCCAAGTCATAGTCCTTGACCTCTTTTTCACTTCATTTACTTTTCCTGTAATATTCCTCCCCCTCCCCCTTTGTGGCCACCAAATTGCATCTCTTATGACTCTGTCACACTATCGTTACCTTGAAATTGGCATTAGTGAATGAAGCCCCAAAAGTGGTACATACAGGGCTTTCACACACCTAATTTCACAGGAGGGCCCTCTATTACATCCTCTACCAGAGCATTTGCCTCCTCGGCCAATTGCCTTTCAGTCTAACCTTCACAGGCGACTTGACTCCAGATGGGTTGCCAAATAGGCCAAATTCTACATGAGGACCTTTGCTGAAGCAAAACTGGTGCATGCAGAGGCCACTCAGATGGAGGCGTATATCCACAATGATGCTTATCCCCACCCTTGCAGGATGGAGAGCCCAGTTGTTCATGGTCCATTTGCATGTGGCTGCAAAAGGGATCTTGAGGGCAGAGCGGGTGGTGGGTGGTGGGTGGGACTGTTGGATGGGTGACTGGATCCAGCACCCTTCCCCACTGCTGGTGCTACTGAAGCCAAAGCTATGTCAGTAGTAGGCAGGGAGCAACGCTGCTGTCACACCATGGAGGGGGATGAGGAATACTGGATCTACTGCGTCAAACTGGCTACTGAGTCCTGGAATAGGGGGAAAGGACCCAGCAGCATGTATGGAGTTCCCATTAAGAGCCTGTCTATTTTTAAAATATATGGAGATATAAACTAAAACAGGGGCAGCCGAGTGTTGAATGTATTAGAGCTCTTGAGCATGTATTATTCGTGCATGCAGGGCCTATAAAGGTTGCAGCTGAAGAGAAATCCATTGCTCACTGCTAGGTAAATCAAACTGCTATATTATCTAGTGATATGGAGCGAGGTGGATTATTTTCATGCGTGCCCTGAAATAAGTCTCAAACATGCAGCTTGGCTGAAGTCTCATTGAACTCAAGATAAAGAAAATTGCTGTCCCTTGGATATGTGCACCATTCAGTTGGATGGTGCTCAGTGAAATTTCTTATTTCTGCAGAAATCAGGACGGCTTATTTTAGGATATTCCAGACATCTCTGGCCGCCTGGATTTCCTCAATTTAACTTGACTTTTTTATTTTTTTTTTTTTTAAAGCACTTGCTTAACATCTTTCTTGGGCTCAGTTTAATATAAACAAACAAACAGCCTCAACCTGGAAAAAAAAAAGTCTGGCAAGGAAAATGCCAAAAGAAAAAAATAAGTTTCTCTCACAGTTATTAACATTTACTCTGTCAAATGCATTTGTCCTGCAGAAATGAGCAGCTGTATAAATCATTAGGAGGTTGCTAGGGATTTAGGCTAGCCAAAATAGGCTCTTTTACAGTCTTAAATTTCCTTGATGTAAAATAAATGTAAGCTAAACTGCTATTGCTGCGGATGCTGCCACTGCTTACACAGGGCTGAATGTTGATACGAACAGATTCCAGTCCCTCCTAAATCAATGCGATCCCAAGATGCGACCCGAGAGTGTAAACACATGGCCCACCGCATCTTCATGGTGTTATACGAATTAGGAAGAGGGAAAAACTCCATAGCTCATTCAGTTCAAGTAGCAACCAGCATGATACCTTCCCTCCAGTCTATTTATTTTCTGGTGCGCACCGGCGTATCTAGTCTAACTGGTGTCATCCCAGGTAATGGGATTTCTAGTCCTCTTACGAGACTGCTCCATAGGTAACCAGATCTCACAGTCAGTGTATTTTCCCTGGTAGTCACACTAGCAGTTCCCACACTTAGCTCCCTCTCAATATTTCTAGCCACCTTCGGTGCAATGCCAGTCTTTGGTCTGTACCCACCAAGCACAATAGCAACGTGTCTGGGGGTTGTACTCACTACAGGTTTACAATGGTAATTATAAATGCGATGAATGCCATCATTTTCCACCTCTGCTTAGTACTTCTGTTTAGTTCAACAGCTTTGCTCTAGTGCAGCGGTTCCCAACCCCAGGCCGTGACCCAAATGAGGGTCGCGGGGGCAATGCCGGCGGCGCCGCACAGAAAAGAGGAGCTGTGCCGTGGGCCGCGAGCTCGCTCGCCCAGGGCGGCCGCACTCTGCTCCTAGTAACGGGGTGCAGAAAAAAAGAAGTCGGGAACCACTGCTCTAGAGGATCCACAAAAAGATAAAGGCCTCATCCTGATTTTGAGAGGCGATGAAGGCCCTCTGACTTCAGCTGTAGAAGCAGAAGGCCAGAGGAAGAGGCTGCATATTCGATAGGATCAGGCCCCATGCTAGGTGATAAGATGAGTAATGGAGGTAAAAATGAATCTGCACTCCTGAGGCTTTGACATGTGGCTTTGTAGTTATAGGACTCTTGGACCCTGCTTCCCAGTCATCCTCGGCTCTGCTAAGAAACTCTTTGCTCCTTTCATCTTTCCTTCTAAGCTTCTCCCTCATTAGTCATTTTGTTCCTCCTCTCTGACCCCATTCCATCTCTTTGGCTATGTGACGTTTCTCTGTGCGTCACTTAGTGCTGTTCCTCAGTGGTGTTTGCTGCTTCTCTCTTGTTCTCATCACCGGTGGCTTGCAACAACGTGACGGCGGCTCCAGATCTCGACTAAAAACATATCATTATCGATCCTTTTCCCGCCACTTGATAGCAACTTCTTTCAAGACTCTTGAGAACCAGAGGGATCTAGTTATCTGGCCAATTTGAAATAATTTCCATCCCAATTATCATAAACTAGGTGTCACTGTCACTTTTTTCCCCTCTTATGCTCATCATGACACTATGATGTGTTGATGTAGTCAACACAAATGATTCTGTTGTCTTTACTCTCTGTAGTTGGCTGATGAAAGAACTTCTTCTGAGTTAGGGATAATTAAAGGATCCTTGCCTTGCAGGATGGGTAGGAAGAGAGCCAACAACTATTAGCCCAAAAACAGGCTTAAAAAGATGTCATGAAGCAGGACAAGAGAAGCCCATTCTTCCAACACATGCTGTTTTGCAATCTCATCATTTTTTACTCTCATTTACAGAGGGAGCGATGGCCTTGAATCAGCAAGTTAAGAGCGTTAAGTTACTCACAGTCACAGCTTCAACAGAGGAGACAATTACATCTTCACCTTATAAGTAAAAAGGTTTTATTTTAAAATCTCAATTAGAACTGTTCAGAGGAGTTGAAGTGTATAAAATCAGAAAGGCTGTCATTTGGGGCTGATCTAGTTCTTGTTAATTTAATTTACAGTTGATTATTAAAGTGAAAAACCTCTGAATTTAGCCAATTTTTTTCACTTATTTATATTTGGAAATGCAGAATCTGTGTGTCCAACCGAGTATGTTTTCTATCGTTATTTTTAGATACTTTATAGACGTGGAGAAGGCCAAATTGCATCATTGGCTTGCTGAAAGGAAGAGCCAGGTGACAATTTTTCACATCTGCATGTGTGTGAAACTGTTGTAGACTTTTCTAACAGTCTAGCAGCTATTGACATTGCAGGCATTGTTTATTCTAGGGGTGGCCAACCCGCGGCCTGGGAGCAGAGCAGCAGAATAGGAGATTGGGCAGGGAGCACAGGGCAGGGAGAAGAAAGCAGAGCAGCAGATCAGACAGGAAACAGAGCATGGAGCAGAAAGCAGAACACCAACTGGGCAGGGGGAGAGGATCAGAGTGGCACTGAGGGAAGGGGTAGGGCTAATTTGTAGCACACCTGCCAAAAGTGTTGCCCCCTCCCTGATTTATTCAGTATACATTCAACTTTTTCTCTCCCACGACATTTTTATAACATTGACATTGTCTGTTACGATGCAGGTTTAAGAGTCACATGTATTTTTTTTTCTTTCTCAACTAGCTAATCAACTTTCATCGTATCTAGCTTCTGCTTTAAGGCTTGGGTCCTGCCAAGATTTTATGAACACACATTTTTTTTTGCATTGTGGACAGCTTCACAGATAGGTCCTGCTCCTACAAACATTTACACCTAAATGCATGTTTGTCTCATGGCATGCACCCTGACACTCATGGAACTTGTAAGTGAACACCTGCATTGCACCCCCATAATCACTTAAGAACAATGTTTGCCCTGCAAAATGGATAGCCCTTAGTCCTGAGCTGGAAGTGAAAAACAATATAGATGCTTATTTTAAAATTGGTACAGACATAAAGGCAGTTGAACAGATAATGGAAAAGTGGATTTATGATCTCAGCACTGAACTAGAATCCAGGAGCTACCAATTCAGTGTGCGCAAACAGCTATTGTAATATGCTAAAGCAGACATGCTTCTGCACGCAATCCCCAGATCTTGATACTTATCCAGAAATCACACTGGAAATCAGCAGAAATACCCATGAAGCAAAGTTCTGCTCAGTATGAGTAAGGGCATGACAATCAGACCCAGTTAAACTGGTTGCAGAGTGGTTATCTCTAGATACCTATGAGTTAGGCAATTAAAGTCCTGATGAGAAACAAAAACATCCGATCCAGTATATGAAAGGGCATGCTCTCCCAACATAATTGAAAAGTTTGTGCCATGGTATTTGCTCTTGTTACACCCATAAAATTTTACAGTCAGCTCCAGGAAGCACATGTGGAAGCAAAAAGGAGACTGCTGGACCACGACATGTTATAAGAATATTTCTGGCCCATCCCTGTATCAACACAATTGGAAGCTCAGAAAAGATTTTGGTTTGATTACACACACTCAGCCATGTTTAAGGAGAGCTATTAATATTCATAATTTGCTGCAGCTAGGTGCAAAGAAACAACCCCTCTGGCTGGAAAAAGGTAATAAAATAAATACTGCCTCCTTTTTAAAGATGAGACACCTAAAGTACAATGGACAAGTTTACTTTTCTTGACTTGGAAAGCATGAATCACCACTTAAAATCTGCTTTGAAAATCAGATCAAATTTAAGATTACTTTCTCATGGTTTTGCTGAGGAATTTAAGATATTTCCATTTGGAAAAGAATTATTTATTTGACCTTCTCAATATTAGTTTGTTCAGTATTAATTTTTGTTGCATAATAAAGGTTACTCAAA
>NW_017728991.1:4334222-4347983 GCF_001723915.1 Gavialis gangeticus | reverse complement strand
AGCTAGGTGCAAAGAAACAACCCCTCTGGCTGGAAAAAGGTAATAAAATAAATACTGCCTCCTTTTTAAAGATGAGACACCTAAAGTACAATGGACAAGTTTACTTTTCTTGACTTGGAAAGCATGAATCACCACTTAAAATCTGCTTTGAAAATCAGATCAAATTTAAGATTACTTTCTCATGGTTTTGCTGAGGAATTTAAGATATTTCCATTTGGAAAAGAATTATTTATTTGACCTTCTCAATATTAGTTTGTTCAGTATTAATTTTTGTTGCATAATAAAGGTTACTCAAAGGTAAGGCATGCAAAGATATGAAAGGGAAATGAAAAAAATGAGATGGGGGGAAAAGAATGGAAACCACAAGCAGGTGGATGGGTAAGTCCACTGATATGAGCTAGCCAAAATATATGTGAAAGCTGGTGCTTAAAATGGACTGGTTTTCTAGAGAGTATGGCTGTGTATAAACATTCAAATAATCTGCAGTGCTGACACCACCATCAGGGGGTCCTAGTGTGCACGTCTCAGCGGCTGTATCTACATGAGACACTGACTATGCCGTAGCTCATTACTCCTGTCCAGTAACGTCTCATGGCAGGAAGCATGGTGAGATGCTACTGAGTAGAAGTAACAAGCTACTATGCAGTCAGCATCACCTAAAAGCCATTGAGTGACATCGCTGTGCAGTAAATCTGGTTACTGTGCAGTCATTTAGTACTTGTGTATGCAAGTACTAAATGACTGCACAGTGACAACTGCACAGTCAGCATCTTGTATAGATGTGGCCACTATGCTCTACAGGCCCCTTAATCTGCATGTTGCAGATGGCAGCAGTGCATAGAGTAGCCCTGATTGGCTGTCCCAGACTGCCCATGGTCAACCTGCATTTCCCTGCAGCGCAATGTAGGGATTGTGAAGATAGTATGTTCTGCTCCCTGCTGGAGCAGTGGAGTCCAGCTAGTGATACACTGTCTCCCTGGGTGGAGGGATGCTGGAGGACTGTGCTATGCAGAAGTGCACATGCACAGCATGTACAGACATTTGCTGTCCCAGGAGAAAGTCTTCCAGGAATGATTTAACCCTGGTTGTTCCCAGGTTATTTTTCTCATCCTGGAGCAGCCATTTTTGCTCTATAAGAAAAATTATGAACATGTGTACACTCAGAAAGCAGCAACTCTCCTAGGAGAAACTAAATGTCTGCACCATCTGATGTGTCCTGCTGTGAAGGAAGCCATCTACATTACTAACAGAGATAGCATTTAAGGCAATGGATGTGAACAGTTTATTAGTATGCGCTATTTCTGTCACAACACTGCTTTTCATGGTGCCCCAACGCCACTGTGATCACGTGGAGGAGGACTCTATAAGTGTCTTGTCCGTTTCAGATCATGAAAAGCCCTCTGTCATGGGATGGGGGTCCCTAAGGATGTCCATGTTATCCTTAAGGCCCCTTGACCATGCCAAATCAGCTCGATGGGCACCCTCTATTCTCACCCACCACGTCTTGATGGATTCATAACATAGGGAGGTTGCCTTTAAGCCTACTTGGGCATGTGATGGACTTCCCTGAACCCCATGGGTCCCGGACCCCTTGTGGGTCCCATTTCAAAATAGATGTCCCTGGGACACGCCAGTCTTATGGGTTATATGCATGGCTCCAGCCGTCCCTTTACCACGCCCCAAGCCTTGCAGATGGTATTGACATTGTCCAGTTTAGGCCTTGCTGTAATTTGGCCTCCTTGTCCTCTCTGGGCTCTCTGCAGCCCTGTCTCTGTGCCTCTCTGGCCCCGGGGTCTGTGCACCCCCAAATGCTGTGCCCTCTCTGGCGCTGGGGTCCCCACGCTGCAGTGGGCCCCCAGTGAGGCCTCCTCCTTCCCCAAACAGCCTCACCCAAACCACTGGTCTTATAAAAAGAAATCAACATGCAAGCCCCAAGGCTATAACATAATTCAAGCTGCCTGGCTATAACATAATTCGAGCCACACTGGGGGTGCTCTGTCCCTCAACAGTACCAGAAGCTGCACCTGCAGTTAGGCCTCACCCCTTTGCTTCCTCTGGGAGAGCTCCTTCCCCCTTGGCTGCTGGCAGAGAACTGCCCTCCTGGTCTCTGGCCTGGGGTTTATATATGAGCCAGGCCCTGCCCCTTCTGGTCAGCTGACTGCTGGCAGGTGTGGGCCCACTAGCTCATTCTGGCTGCCCTGCTAACCAGCAGCTGGGGCTCCCCACTGACTGCTAGGGCTCTCTCCCTAGCAGGTCCAGCCCTTAAAAGGAGCAGGACACCCTAGCGCCCTGCGGCACCCTCCCTTTCAATTGCTTTGTCTTGCAAATATACTTCTAGATATCATGGTCATTCAAGTCAAACCTCACTGATTCACAGGGTTGGTGGTAGTAATTAGCTAAAATGTTCTTTTTTAATAAATAAAGTTATTGGCCAATCCCGTCTGATCAACCGCGCTGAGCTGTTACATTTAATGCAGCCGCGTACATAGAATAACTGATACTGAAATTAAATAATATTTCTGTATGAAAAGTAACATGCTGTTTTTACCTCCTGATTTTTAAAAGGAGAAGAAAGAGAGAGCGCACAGAATATCCTGAGTTACATTTTTAATAATAGAGATTTTTCCCCATCCCCTCACTCACATAGTGAGAAACTTGCAGGGCTTGCCAAAGGCACTAAACCAGTCAGACCACATTCAGAATTTCAGTCACCTCTTAAACACTTAGAAGCTGAATTGAGTGAAAACCCATTTTCAGAAGAGTTTCCAAGGAAGTAGAAAGTTTCCACACCCTAAATCTTACACTCAAAGAAATGGAAACTGGGTTGTTGCTGCCAGCAGTCCGAATTGTTGTATCACAGCCTGTTGAATGTTATACTCTGCAATAAAAAATGTGAACATGCCTGGTGCTAAATTAATACACACAAATAGTTTAGCTATATAGACGATTTTCATAAGCATATAATTTTCACTGTCTGTCTGTCTTTTGTTCCTTCATTTGTACGACACAACACTATTTTTTTTGACAGCTTGACAAGAAGCAATGACATATCTTGGTGAAATCATATGACTTGCAGTGCAGGAGGCCAAGCAATTTGACTCAGTGGCCCCTTCATATATGGAAAGCCAGGAAGGAATACAGCAAGCATCCAAAGACAATGGCTAAGGGACTTGGAAGATATAACTCTATGGATAACTAATAGGTGTGTGTGTGTGTATGTGTGCACATACACCCACATGTAGGGGAGCTGGCATTTAAAACCTCTTACGTATTATTTTAAAATGTCTTCTAAGGGTTGTGTCCTCATCAGAACAGAAAACATGATCCTATAATGAAGATCATAATCATCAGCTTCTATCCGCCAGCCAGTTACCATTGCTGGGAGACTCGGTGTGAGGGAAGGTGTAACTAAGGACCTACTAGCTCTGCAGATCATAGACCTAAATATCCATTGCCATGACTCCAAATTCTTCCAAATTGGACTGTTCACACACCTACCTCAGTCTGGCACCCGCTTTGCAGTGACAATGAAAATTGCTAGGCATGGGAAACTGTGCCCCGACATTTCTCAGGCACGCTTATCTCTGCCTTTTATTATCATAGCATTCTGTGGGTGATTAGATATGGGGTGGTTGAAACTCTGTCCTTCAGTGTGAAGGGCAATAACTTTTCGTACCACTTCATGGAGCCTTCATTTATGTTGGAGCACCTCTGCATAGCATATTCTGTGACATGTTCTTCAAGCACTTGAAGGACCTATATTGAAGTTTTTAGGGCAGACTACCTTGGAAGGGGAGTTAATTAAAGACTGACTTCTCCTGTTTGGCCCTAGTCTAAGTTCTAGATGCTGGCAAAAAGTCTTACTCTAAGTGCTAAATGGACATCAGGGACTTTGGACCACTGAGTCTTAACATGCAAGGAATCAGCTGTATAATGAATTTTTATTGCGTTGGCCATATTGGAGGGTAATGAGCCAAAGACAAAACTTACACCAACAAGATGCATCTTTTCTATATCATCTTTGGAACAGAAAATTGACAACTATTTAGCAACTATGAGCATGTAAGGGTAAACAGAATGAAAGAACAAGGTCACATTTTAAAGTCTGCCTTCACTTTCATTGTCCCTAAGCCAAAGCTCATTCAAGAGAACAGAAAAGTTCTCACCAAATTCAGTGGAGTGCGTCATGCTCACGTTGCCATTGTTCACCTCGATTGTGTTATACCTGTTCGGGAAAGCATGATGGGTAGCAAATTCCGTTTCTCCATGTAAAGAGCAGTCAGGCTAGCAGGCTGGATACAACCGAATCAGATGTTAATGTCAAAACTAAAATTAAATGTAGAACTTGATCATAATTTGCATTAAGTAGATTTGGTTGGGAAATGGGGGAATAACAGTGACTTTTGTTTTTTTAAGTGTTCAGTTTTCTGAAATTTCCCAACTCAGTACAATTTGAAGTCCTGGCACTTGCTGCTGAACAAGGATCAGCCTTGTTACAATTTTCCTCTTGGTTAAATCGAGTAATAAGGAAAGGTTTTCACAGTAATGCAGTAAATGACATTACTGAAGTCTGATATTATGCAAAAGCCCATTTCTTTGCATTGCTTTTTAAATTTCTACAATGGAAAACAGTTATTGTGTAAAGCAAGTAATCAAAGAAACAAAATCCCCTTCCAGAAAGCTCTTCTTTCTTACAACATGATCAAAATCCTAAAAGCTTTGGTAACGAGCAAATAAATCCTGACTGAATTTTTTACATTTTTAATTATACACTACATAGGCATTTAGCTATAAAGACATTATTTTCTGGAAGCTTCAAGTATTTACATGACTAAGCCTTAATTAAAACACGGATTTATTCTTTTACAAAAAGAGCCCATCATTATCATTATTTGCGGCTAAGAACATTCTTGCACACGCAGTAGATGTTGGTAGGAAATGCAAATAAGATTTTTGCCCTGATGTAACATGGCTTTTAACTACGTGGGCAAGTGAATCTGGTCCAATGTCTGTGAAGGAACTGTGCACTGTTGTTAAGTGAACAGGCAACGTTTGCTACTTGCTATAAAACTGGTATTGTTGAATTCATAAGAACATAAGAAGTGTCACTAATGATCAGATTAATGGTCTATCTAGTCCGGTATTCTGTCTCCGGGAGCGGCAGTAGTAGATGCTTTAGAAGGAGAACATATGAACATAGTCTGTCTAGAATGATCTGTCCCCTTTCATACCGTTGTTGGTGTCCATCTTTCTGTTTTAAACCTGTCTCCTGCTAATTTCAGTTGGTTTCTCCCCAGTTCTAGTATTCTGGGACTTGCTGAATTTGCATAATAAGCAGAAAGCCCAGGTTATGGTTAAAGACCTAGGACTTAGAAAATCTGGGTTCTATTGCTGTCATTGTTCCACAATCACTCTGTGACCCTGGGTAAGTCACTTAACTTTTGCCTGGTTTTATACTGGTATTTACTAATGTTCATTAGTGTTTGGAAAGTGTTTACATATCATAGTGATGATGAGCACCAAACATATGGTCACCTTATGTCCCATGTGTACTCTCTAGAAATACTTCCTGTGCAGGATCACAAAATGGTTCTTGACTATGAAGTAAACCTCACAGCACCCCTCTGAAGTAGAGAAAAGTGATGGATAGCATCTCACTCCATAAGTATTTCCATTGTAACATGGTGGAAATATTTTCGAATAAGGCACAACTTCATGTGAGTAAGTATAAACAACTTTCCTAAAGTCACACATCCAATCAGAAACAGAGCCAAGAACTGAATTCAGAAAACTGGACGCTCATTGCCTTGTTTTAATTAGGACACCATTTCTTCCTGTTGCAACCTGGCCCGCTCCAAGTGTTTTGGCCTCTATAATGCCTCACCTATAATATGGTGCCAGGTAGTGTTGAAGGGTACGTACAGACATTCACTGCATAAGGTCTAGGTTTAGACGGTTTGCTTTAAGCTGCCAGGAATGGTATGGGCAACCCAAGGTAAGTAACGTGGGGTGACAGAATTGCAGGTTGGTGGGGGGTACAGTGGGTCCACAGAAGTTTTGTGGGTCTTCAGGAGCACTGGGGGACTGAAAATAGCCCAGTCAGGGTTAAGGGGGTTGGAACAGCACAACCCTGGTGCTGGGATGGGTGGCAGGTTTACCTGCTAGGTGGTGCTCTACATGCCACCAGGCTGTGTTCCTGGCTGTGTGCAAGCTGTGGTTGCTCACCTGTGTGCACCCTTTCCCTCCCCACCCCCCTTGTTGCAGCAGCCCAGAGCTCACAACTGGGCTGCCCTGTGGTCCTCTCTGTTACCACTACTGCCCCGCTGGGTGGCCCAGAGGCAGCAGTGACGGCAGCAGAATGGAGCCTGGGCACGGGCTCCAAAACCACGTGCACTATTAATGTGTTAAAAAAATTAATGCAAACACCAATTAACACGTTAATCGCACATGCTAACTGCAATTAATTGACCGCCCTAATGTGTGTATGTATGTATTGAAGAAGACATATTATATATACACGCACATACATATACACACATACATGCACACAATATACGTACATACACACACACACATGCATATATATACATACATACATACACACACACTTCTGCAAAGGAGAAAAGGTCACTAAAATGAATCTCTTTGTTACCGAGTCATGAACTTAAGTCATTTGGAAGGTACTGTGATCTGGTCATAATATGAGGAATTAGTGAGACTTGAACTGTAGTGTTTCCTTTGGCCAAGTGAGATATCAAGATGACTATGGTATGGACATAGATAAAGAAAGATGGAGGTCATGGACTTCTTTGTATGTTTTGGTTTTCCATATATTTAAAGTAGAGATGACTACACTTCCCTCCCTCACTGTGCTGTGGATAAATTGTTTGCTCTAACTAAGAGTGTGTTCTCAGTGGTGGCAGATGACAGAACAAGGAGCAATGGTCTCAAGCGGCGGCAAGGGAAGTTTAGGTTAGATATTAGGAAGAATTTTCTCATTAGTAGAATAGTAAAACACTGGAGCAGGTTACCCAGAGAGGTGGTGGAGTCTTTATCCTTGGAGGTTTTCAAAACCTGGCTAGACAAAGCCTTTGCTGGGATTATGTAGTTGAGGCTGGTCCTGCTTGGAGCAGGGGGTTGGACTAGATGTGACCTCCTGAGGTCCCTTCAACCCTCATTTTCTTTGATTCTATGCAAATTGTTACATTTAATCAAATCTAATCATACCTCTTGTTTTTCAGGCCAAATTACCTCTAGAGGTAACTGCAGTCTTACTGCCTAACTTTTGCTTACCCTTTCAACTGGATACAACAGTCTTCACTCCCTGTTATAATTTATTGTTTTGAGACACTCAGAATGAAAGGTACCGTCTTAGTGGAAAATGTTAATACAGTAATAATCATAAAGAATTGGACTTGTATAAAGCAAAACACTGAGGTGATTCATTGTGTATCACATGGTGATGGATGTAATGTTGATAATATGGGAGAACAGATGTGTCTATGTATTTTAAGTATCTTTTTTTAGCACTGATGAAAAGTTTTCTGAAAAAAAATGTTTCAACCTGATCTTGATTACTAGTACTATTGAAAAAGTTCATTGGGAAATGAAAGCAGTCATTGCTGTTACCATTAATCTCATTTTATGTTAGTTTGGCTTTTACAGCAGAAAGTAAAAACTCATGGGTTTTATTTCATACCAGGTCCCATATGTGAGTTAAAGCAAAGCTGACAAGCGAGTGCCTGACGTAACCTCACGCATGCTGTGGTAACAAGGTCCATAGCAGCAATAGTCCAGATGTGACTTTTTTACTTTATTCAAATTAATTGAACTTTAATTAAAAACGCAACACTTTGTTTTTTAAAAAAGAGGTGGGACTAAAGAGATTTTTTTTTCCCCTCTTGTTGAAGTTATTTCTGTGTGCACGAAGGAGAAAAGTTAATCTTTTTTTTCCGTTCTGTCATAATGCAGGCATTTCATGCAGGGTCTGGGTTAATGATAGCATGTGAACACAGCTTACGTACCAATGAGCTATACCTGTATGTCTGCTTGTACTCCCATCACACCTATCTGAATCAAATGTCAAGCTTCCATCCTCTGATGACTAAATGATATTTTCCAAGTAACTACCCTGACCTTTTAACTTTGCTCTCAAGTGGCTGCAGACTACAGAGACGGCAAAACTTTAATGCCCTTTATTGGAAAGCCTGAACTGAATAGAGAGACCGATAGGCTCTGAAACCTATAGTAAGTGTGATCATTATAGAATCAGAAATCTAGGAGATTAAAAAAAACAACCCTTTAGGATTATCATCTTTTAGTCTTAGATCCTGTAAGATTGAGCCATAAAGGATATTTTCTGTTGTTTTCTGTCCTAGCGGACTAGTGTAAGATCTTGATTGTCTACCAAGATCTTAATCATGGAGGTCCTAAAAAAGCCTTTGCACATGTCTTTCCCCTGGTGGCCATTCATTTCAGTTGCCAAGTTATAGCTTTGGCCCTATTCTTCAGTGCTATTAGTGGATCAGGTTCCAAGCATGTTATGGTCTAAATGCTGGGCTATGAGTACCTGAGAATATTGAATGACCCAAGAGGTTGACCAACTATAGGAAATGCTGTAAAACCTTCCTGTTCAAACCCAACCCAACCCAACCCAACCCAACCCAGAACACACTTCCTGCCATGTGTGAAGAAAGCTCAACATATCTTCTAATCCATCCTTGTAAGAAGACAAAAGCCAGGAACTCCATAAGGTCTAGTAGGGGTTTTGCTGTGGTTGTAGATTTACAATGGAAAGTTCTCAGATACTACAGTAATAAAAGTAGACATAAAAGCAATAGATAGCTAAAGACATCTCCAATACCACTATTCATAGTAGCTGTTATTATTATTATCGTCATTAGCCGGCTATCATTTTTATAGCACCCAAAAGTTTGCAAGGTCCTTGCCACTGTTAAAAGTGTTGACTTTTTAATGGAAATCAGAGTGCATAGATATTTCCTGAGATGGAATGATATTTTGAAGGCAGACATTCTCCTTTTGAGCCAGCTGACACTCCCTCTCATTGCAGCAATATTGAGGTTAGTCTAAAGCCTTGAATTACCACTGCAATAGAAAGACGTCTGCGTGCTTAATTTAATGTTTTATTTTAGATCCTTGTAAAAATACCAGTGCTAGTTTTAGCTATTACTAATCATATTAAAGTAGTGGACACATTTTATTATTTGGCAGTCAGTTTATCCTACATACTGTAACTGGGTCTGTGACAGGCTTCCCACTTTATTTTGTTTGCTTGCTCAGTAGTGCAGATAGACATGGGAGAAATGCTGGAAATTAAAATGTTATTTAGGCAACATAATCCCCATTAACTGTCAGAGACATTGGGTAAGGTTCACTTGGGGCCTATTAGTGCAAACACATCTGCTTTTTTCATAATAATGAAACATTTGATACAAAGTGATTAATTGCTGTAAATGGAAGCATGCGCTGCTCTGTGCAAGTAAATACATGACACATTTGGATGTGCATAGCCCCGTGAATAAATATGGCCGGATGCTTTGTCTAGGATATATATGTAGCACAGAAAAGGTTGTAAAGTACTACCCAAGAGGTCAAATGGGGACATCTTGAATTTGCATGGTAATCCAGTTTCAGGCAGACTTTTTGAAGGCAATAGGCAACTTATGGGAAAGAGATATCAAAGGTTTGGTTGACAATGGATCAGTGTTTACGTTGTGCTTGGTTCACACCAGGGAAATTAATGATCCTCCTAGCTAGCCGAATTCTGCAAACTTTTTGAGGACTCGCAGTGTCATTACCAACAGCCACCCAGACATCATGCAATCCTATGGCTTTCATGCCATTGAGCCTGCACTCCGAATTTTACAACTTAATGTTGAGCATCTGTCTGCTGCCAAATGAAGCCTAATCTAAGGTTTTGTTAATTCTAATGTGTTTTATTGTTAATCTTAGAATAGCCACCAGGGACCCTGACTGAGAGTGGGGGAGCTGCAATACAGAAGGGACAGTCGCATAAGAAATAGATCCTCCTTTTTATGGAGCCAACAAAGCATGGGACGGGGAGCACCCAAACAGAGATGTGAGGTCATGTGACCTGCCTGGATTCACACCGTAGTAAAGCACCAGCAGGGAACAAATGTCCCACCAAGTCCTAATGCAGTGCCCTGCCCATTGGACTGCGAATGCCCATAACTTAGAAGTTGAAAGCCTTGAGCCAGATCCTCAGCTGGTGAAAATCAGCCTAACCCTGCTGGCCTCACTAGAGATATACCAATTTGTACCAGCTGAAGGGGAGGGCCAGTGCTAGGTCTGGCAAGTCTAGCTAGATGACAAAACCACAGAGAAGCTGATTGTATTAAAAGATTCTCAGTACATCTGAGGGGAGAAATTAGAAACATGCTTAATTTACAGTCGACTTCATAAGAAAGTATGTCATATCCTTTCAAATACATTGAGTCAAATGTCCCAGAATGGCAGGAAAATGCTGTTTATTTCCAAGCAATACAATGGCATGTTGAGCAGGATCCAGATGAAGCCAAAAGGGGTAAAGATCTAAGAAACGCTGCCAGAGCTGTATGTTTCAGTCAAAGATCTGATATACGTGCGCTGTCAGATCAGATTCTTTAGGCCCAGAAACCCAACGTTTTCTTTCCTTCCCTCCCTCCCCAGCCCCCTTGAACAGATATATTGAATCAGACATTTGCAAGCATGGAGTCCATTAATAATGTGAGCCGAATGTGGGGCTGCTGTCTCATCCATGCTGACGTTGGGAGCCAGGGAAATTAAACTCCTGTACATTTCCTTTCTGCACTGCGGGAATGAAAACAACCCCCTGAAAAAGGCCTGATTAGAGACAGGTGAAATACAGCTTTGTTTTTGAAGCTGTAAAGTTCAGAGTTTGGAAGCCTCCAGATTTTCAGAATTTTTTTTTAATATCAGGGGAAAAATCCTCAGAGATAAGAGCCCAGTTGAGAGTGGTGACTAACACCCTTTGAAATCCCCACCGTGCAGGTACTTGTCACCAGAAGCAAGGAAATGATCATGAGCCTAGGCTTCCAAAAATTAATTTGTGTTGAAGATTGAAACGTGCTTAGTCAATTAATGCTGGCGCTTAGTCAATTAATGCTGATGGAGCTAGGATCGCTTCTCATCCGTCCCTTATTTATTATGCTCACCAGAGGAAAACACTTCCTTTGAATTTTGACAAGGTGAAGAATGGGAAAATTGTGTTCTAATTAATGTTAAAAGAACAACAACAGCTACAGGAAAACTAATTGAATCAGGGACCTATACCAGCCCTAGCGTTCATTTTAAAGTATACAGCAATTTTATATAGTATACGTGTGTATATACTTTGCATTTATGCTTTGCCAATGAACACGTGCATATAGCTGTACTATCCATATCACATGCACATTCCTCTTCCAGTATTACCAAAGCAACTCTTGGTATTTCCTCTTTCATTTTCTAAGCACCACTGATGGAAGTAACAGGTTATTGTATATCGAGTGAATAGATGAACACGCAACAAAGCATCTTCTTTCACAGATCGTATGTTCTCATCTCAACAAGTATAAGTGGTTTCATTTTATAGTCTTTCAGTCAATCTCCTGTTGGATACGAGTCCTGCTCGCACACTTTTTTCCCCCCGTTGCTGGCATCTGATTGTATAACTTTCCTCTGATACCAGCTCATCATATTGCATCGTTTATGAAGAGAATGGGAAGATGAACAAAATGTACTCATTCTACTTACAGTTTGAACTATAATTTTGTGGCCCTCCTTGGATGCGTTTACAGAAGAATCAGACGCACTTTTGTCCATACTTGGCGACCTGCCCCTATTTGGATGGGATCTGCGTCCAAGTTTATTCAGCTTTTATGGTTTGTGCTTGTCTGCTTTCACACACTGGTTCTCTCAGGATATGTGGTGATGGGGAATTCCTAGTGTAATTCGAGAGGCATGGAGTGGACCTTCCATTAAATAGATAATTTCCTTGTGTAGGACTGCTGGCGATGCAGAAAAGATGCATGTCTACAGTGTGGGAACAGCCAAAAGGGTGCCTTACTCAGCTTTTTTGGAAAAGGCTATGCTCAGCAAGTGCTCTTTGGCCCCAGTGGCTCATTCAGCCTTTGAGCAAGACTGGGCCATGGAAGATAACAAGCTGGTTGAAGCTCATTCAGTATAAGATTGTGGGGAACGTGACTGGTTATTCAAAATAGCGGACAAGATGGCAGATCTGATTAGCTGGTATAGACCTCATGCTTCTCACTGGGATACCTGGAGCTCTATTAGATTCCAAGATGCATTTAAATGGCCCATAAAACCCTAAGTGGGTGTGGAAAGAATATTGCATGCGTTCTGCCACCTTTTGAAGCAATGAAATCCCGTGAGATATTGCTGGGTGATGTCTGTAAGAGCGTCTTGACTTTTGAATTCACTCCACTAGTTGGATTTGAATCAGTTTACCACCTGAACCTGCTGCAAAGCCCCTCTTTTTGGTTTTGAGCGCCTGGGACAATGTGGGGATCTTCTTCCCAGATATGAAAATCAAAGGTATGAAGAAAATATTTTCTTGATTTGTTGCCAGATGGTCCAGTAGCCTGATTAGGAGGAGTTCAAGGTACAGTGAACCTGGTTAATTTAAAACCAGTTCAAAGGAACAGGGAAACTGTATTGAATTCTTTCTTGCTTCAAGGCATTCTTATGAAAACTGAGTTTTCCTCGATTCAATTTTCTTATCTGCTCTGGGGCTCATTGGTGCACATGGTAGTTCTTCCATTGTTTGGTACAAGTTTTAATTCCTTCGTTGTTCTGTATGGTCAGAAGAAAACTTTGCACACTGTGTTGTTAAAAAAAAATGCATTAGGATAAAGGATGCTTATTTTATTCAGTGAGCCCTAGACAGAAGACCACTACTTCTAGAGTATCGGAGCACTGAGAATCCAATCCTCTGCATATGGGACAAAGATATTTTTTTCTGGCTCAATTTAGTTCAAAGTAGATACATTGCGCATGCCTTATAGCATCACCCAACATCCAAAAAACAGAGACCACCCTGCTTCTTCTTACACATTCCTTCTTGAAACTGAGCAACAGAGCACACGGGGGAATGCGAATCCTCCCGGGAGTCCACTAACATCTCGTTTCTGCCTATGCTTAAGTGGAAATAGGTAATTAGATTCAGTTTTCCTTTCATCCCATTTCTGCATCTCCTAAGTTTACCCCCAGACTTCTGTAGTTGTAGGTACTGTTCAGTCTTTGTATGGATAACCAGAGTTGCCCATAATATCCCAGAGATGAGTCTCACCTGGGTTGTCAATTCTGGGACTAACATTTTATCTTGACATTATATGCATGAGATAGGTCATTGTAAACCTAGGATTTCTGACAGTCACATTGTGGTGGTGGCTCATGATGAGGAAAAACACCGAGGCCTTTTTTCTACTCAGTAATTTCCTGCTGATGAGTTTTTGGCATATTAGATGTTACTTGTGTTGCTACTTCCTAAGTGCATGAGTTGTGCCACAGGGAGCTTCCTTCAAGGTTTTGATTGCTATGATAAAAGAATGGTTTTGTCATACAGGGCTCTTGCTTTTATTGTGAAAATCCTACAAGTCAGTCATGGATTTTAATTTTTTTTTCTCTCCATACTGTTTAAAGGAGAATCGTGGCAAGAGCCTGAAAAAAAGAGACCCAGTCGATGCAGCTGGCATGAAGATGAAGTTGGTATTAATGCTG
>NW_017728991.1:4323557-4329222 GCF_001723915.1 Gavialis gangeticus | reverse complement strand
TTGCTTTTATTGTGAAAATCCTACAAGTCAGTCATGGATTTTAATTTTTTTTTCTCTCCATACTGTTTAAAGGAGAATCGTGGCAAGAGCCTGAAAAAAAGAGACCCAGTCGATGCAGCTGGCATGAAGATGAAGTTGGTATTAATGCTGTTTCATGCAACTGCAAAACCAGGGTAGCTGACCCCTTCATTGACAATCTCATATTTTCCATGTGATACCTGTGTCATTCCTTCTCCTGTTTATCAAGTCATACATTGACCCCAAAGTCAGTAATTTTTCTCCAGATAATTGTTCATCTATTTAGCTTTGTACAAGCATGTGGCAATCCTGGGGGGAGGGAGAGCCTATATTTTTCAGCTGACTAAACTGTTGTGTCTGGAGTTAGGGAGGAATTGTACCATTGGCTCCAATGGCAGAACCGTACCATTGGCTCCAGGAATTGTACCATTGGCTCCAAGAGTGATCAGTCTTGCAAATTCAACTTTCATGCCCTCTAGCTTAAAGGTACGTCAACATGGCATTAGTCAGTGGCACACAGAGCCCTCCTCTAGCTCTGTATATGCCAGCGGTGAAACCAGGACCCATGTCATAGGCATAGGGCAGCATGTGGTCGAATAAAAACTCATGAGCCTGGTGAGTTTGATGCTAATTATGGGCAGCTCTGGAGACCGAAGCCCTCTGTCTATACATGGAATAGAAACGACAGAGCAAAGGCAGTAACGATACGTTTTCTCTCATCCTGCCCCTCCAGAGTGTCCTGGTTCCGGTGCGGAAGGACCAGCCCTGTATACCAGGGAGTCATAATAAGGTAAATGGCAGGCCATAAATCTTTAGGCTGTTTGTTGTGATGGAATCTGGGCAAGAAGAAAAGACTTGGAATTTGTGATGGAAAATACCTTTGAAAGCAGTTGTTCAAGAGAAGAAAGTTCACACAACTCGTGTAGCATTATTTTGGAGTACAATAAATCTTTGTAGTTCCGCTGCCTCACTTGTCAGCTCTCACAATAAGCCTTTTCCCTTGTCCAGACCATGACAGGTTTGGATTTGGATTCTGCATCTGGTCAACCTGTTATGAATTGATCAAAGGTCACGGCAGTGCATTCTTCTCTTTTCCTCTGTTCCTTACATAAGCTTTCCATGTTATGCAAACTGAAAACATTTCTTTTTGTTTATAGGAAGACCGAGGTTTCTCTGCACGTGCCCGAGAACAGCCTTTTCCTAGACATCGTGTTTACTTTTGAGCTTCTCAAGTTGGTGCACAGACTTTGAAATGTCTTGTTACATTTTTCAGCCATTGCACAAAATATTCCTCAGGCAGCCGCGCGGAGAGAGGAGGTCACGGCATAGGTGAAACACTGCCTGGAGGGGGTGGGAGTCAGCAGGTCAATTAAAAGTTCATTAACTGATGGGACTAGGCCATAAGATAACTATTTGGCATTTGAGGAGTCTTGCTAATTTAAAGGCTGCAGTGCATTAAGACTTACCTTCATGTCTAACACCACAAATAGCTGGTGTCTTCTTGGCAGGTCTCAATGAAATACAAACAAAAACAAAACACGATTTCAAGGTAGATGACTAGGCCAGAAAAAATATACCCATCTGTGGCAATTAATCTTTACCCTTGAAATCTGCTTACATTATTCCTTTCCTTCATTAATTTCTGCATAAATAATTCAAGAAGGGGGAAAGAAAATGTTGCCTCACTAATAACCCTGTTGCTGAGAAAGCTGCCACCACAAAAAGTTTGGGGTTTGGTTTATTAATAGGCCTCCACTTCAGTTTTGCTTTAAGAGGGTCATCAATTAATAGCCATACAAGGGTGAAGATTTGGACTTGCAAAGTACCCAGTTTCTTGAAATTTTTCAGGGATTGAGGGGGTCTATATGGACCTTGCTTGCTTAACAATGTCAAGTATCTTGAGGCTGTGGTTCGATATATTAGGAATCCACTTCTTCTTTGTTTCTTTTTTATTAACGGATTAGCATATATATTGTTTTGTTTTGTTTTGAGGAGAGAAAATTCATGAACCAATTGTCTACAGCAAAATGGCAGATGTTCATGTGCGGAAACTGCCCTTTGATTCTTTATGGAAAACGTCAATTCATTTTTGGAAAAAGTGAAGCATGCTTTGCTTTACTTGAAACCAGCAACGCAAAGTTTTCCACTCGCCTCTCTCAGGAATCTCTTTGAATGGGAAGTGTTTCATTCTATAGATGTTTGGGTTGAATTGTTTCCCTTTACAAATAAAATCCTAAAAGACACATTTGGTCAGACTTCAGGCACTGAAGAAGTCCCAGCGTAGGAACTGCATGGAAACCTACAAGTATCCGAAGCAGATGGGTCGGAAACAGAGCCAGCGCCTGCAGTCAGAAACCACAGGACTATACATGACCTGGGAGGGAAGTGAAATGAGGGCTCTAAAACCCAGAGCATATAATATGTCAGGGAAATATGAAAAAGAATCTCAATTGAGAGTTACTAGAGCAAATAATTCTTTGGTTTTCTGGCTATCAATTTAAGGCGGAGAAGAGTTCTTTCAGAGAGCCATGACTTTGGTTAAGGAGCTAACTGCGTGATATTTAGGGCCCTGTTTTCAAAGGGCTTCCTCGAAGGCAACCGCAGTGCTTGCATGCTTAGTCATCTCAACCAGTGGAAAAATTAAAAACAACCCTGCACGCTTGGGTGAGCCTTTGTGGGTGAAGCGTGCACCTGTTTATTCACTTACTGACATGCCCGTGCCTTGTTAATCAATGACCTTGATAGAGCAGTATTTATTGATGCCAGTGATTTATTGATGCCAATGGATCAGCTCTGGCCCATGCCCATTTTTCTCTTCGTCAAATATTGTCAACCCCGGAGGGCCTTGATACACCCAACTAGATCACGTGCATTGTTCAGAGTCAGTGCCTGGTGGCTGACAGAAAGAGAAGGTCATCGTTTTTCTTTCCTTCTTAACTCTTCTGCTACCATGTCAGACCCTTAATTCTGTGAATCCCGTTACATAACCATTCAGAGGATACGAACTCCCATCTTGGTCCTTTTCTGTACAAGGATGTTGTAACGATATTATTATATTATAACATACACTTATTGTACTAATGTTATAAATGTTTCTAGATGGCTATATATAGTTTTAGTTGTTATGCACCTCTGTTATTTTGGTGCTATTTCATATGATAGATGTTTATTTTATCTGCACATTACACATATAGGAACAGGTTCATATCCAGGTGAGTGAAGGTCTATTGTATTATTACAGATGTTCTTATAAACTCATAGATAGTCAAGAGTAAGATAAGGAGCCTTGCACTTCCAAATCTTGCCTATGCTAGAAACGAACAAGGCATTACCGGGCACCGGGTGGTCAGATAGCCTCATTTATTGGAGAGGACTTCATCTGCCAAGGAGGCAGAATTCCCATTTGTCACAAAAGTCACAGGAGGGATAAGGCATGCTCTTGCTTAATGCCTTGCCTGTGCTGTACTTGCTTCAGGAGGGGAAAAAAAAAAGTCTCGTGTCTACAGCCACCCTCAGCAACACTAAATTCTCCTAAGGCAGGTGAGGCTTTTGGGGTAGAGGTGATCTCTTTTATTAGACCAACTAAATATCGCTGTTGAGATTAGCTTCTGTTTTCTTCATGTTGTGAAGTTCCCATTTCTCTTAATGAATTCTCTTAATGAAGTCAAATGGAAAAACTAAAGAGCCTGCTCCGGCATCACTCCACAGGGGAGAGCATGTGCTCTTACTCTTCATGACAGTGTAATAGTGCCATTACCTTTACTGAGCCATTTCTCACACGCTTGTAGGTGCAGTGCTGCTAAACAATCCTGAGTCGGGCTTTTCCCCCTTCTTGTCTGAAAATTGTTCAGAGCACTAATCTCTAGTCATGTCCTGGAAATGTTTAAAGGGGGAAGCACTAGAGTTTGAAGACATTTTTTTTTTTTGGTTCCTTTACCTAGAAATGCTAAACAGATCTTGAAAATCCAGTGTTGCTGTATTTGGAGGATACTTCAGTCACTGCCAAAAGGCAAGGAACGGGTAGTTATTTAAGACATCCTTAAACCCCCATTGGGTCTCATGTCATGCGACAGATTTGTGCGTCATTCAGAGGAAGTGTTTTACTGCTATCCTGTTTGGTTGGCAAGTGGGAGGGAAATAGCTCTTACATATCTTGGAAAAATGAATTTGCAGTAAGCAAGACTTAAATCTCAGCCCTGTCATAGTGCTTCCATGCTCTCACTTGGAATATTTCTCTCCACGCCATGCCAAGAATGGTCTGGATGTTTTACCAGGGTGATAGGAGGTTGTAAAAGGCTCTTTCCCTACAAACATATTTTTAAACTAAATGATTTTTTGTGCTCTTTTGCAGTTTTTCTTCTAGGAATACCCTATTGGTCCATCTTAATTCTTTTGCCACATTTTATTTTGTCATTTCATTCTAATCTTTTAGGATACTTCTTGCTGCTTTCTAAGATGTTTTATGCTACAGGCTGAAAATGTTTTCTGTGCAGAGGGCCAGCGTTAGTTTTACACAACCTTTACTTAGGACTACAAAATAGGAATGGAGCGGGACCCGTGTGGAACATCGATCTCTAAAAGGAGTGACTCGTTTCCCCCTTAAAGTAAAATTGCAGATATCTGGTTTTTCTCTTTCCAAACTAAAAGGATGACGGACAGTTTGAAGGGCACATGGTAAAATTAGTCAACAAGAATAATTTAGGGAAATAAACAAAATAATATGTCAGTTCTGCCAGGAGAGTTTCACAGCTAGAGGCCACCAATAATTTAAGCTCTTGTGGGGTTGATTACTATATCAGCTCATTCATCTGTGCCTTTCAAACATGGTCACCCCCATACTCTGTAGCTGGATTGCTGACTTAATCTATTTTGATGTATTCCCTGGAAGGAGCTGAGAAAAGGAGACTAATAGATGTCCACATTTGCCATATTAAAATGATGGCAAGGAAGGACTTCAAGTCTGCAAAGAGACTGTCCAAGGAGAGAACTGTGTCCATATGATTTAGTCTCAGAATAATGACAAAGCAGCAAATATTCACCAAGACTCAGAAAACACCAGGTTTCATAGTTTCATGGTTGTTAGGGGCTGGAAGGGACTTTACAGATCATCAGGTCCAGCCCCCTTGCACTTGGGCAGGAACGACTGCTGGGATTTGTAAAATATAGATTGGATTTTCATGGGATTTTTGCCATATTCAAGAGGCACTATGTGATTATGGGACTTTTTCCACACTTGATTTAATAGATTTCATAGATTTCATAGACATTAGGGCCGGAAGGGACCTCGGAAGATCATCGAATCCAGCCCCCCACCCAAAGGGCAGGAAGTCAGCTGGGGTTATAGGATCCCAGCAAGATAAGCATCCAATTTGCTCTTGAACGTGTTCAATGTAGGTGCTTGAACCACCTCCGATGGCAGGCTGCTCCAGACCTTGGGGGCTTGGACAGTAAAGAAATTCTTCCTTATGTCCAGCCTGAAATGGTCTTGCAGTAGTTTAAAACTGTTCGACCTCGTCGTCCCTTGGTGCGCTCTGGTGAACAAACGTTCCCCCAGATCCTGGTGGTCACCCTTGATAAACTTACAGGTGGTCACCAGGTCACCCCTGAGCCTGCGCTTTTCCAGCCTAAAGAGCCCCATGACTCTCAG
>NW_017728991.1:4279657-4318557 GCF_001723915.1 Gavialis gangeticus | reverse complement strand
GATGTTGAACAATATGGGTCCAAGGACAGAGCCTTGGGGGACCCCACTGGTCACAGGACACCATGATGAGTGACTTCCGATGATTGAGGATTATAGAAGATCACAGAGAAATATTTGCTTCTGCAGAAGTGAAAAAAGAGGACTGGGGGAATCAGTCTAGGGAAGATAAAGAGCTGGGGTGTTTGCTCCAAACGGGGAAACTTAACCGGAGAAGATTTGAGGGACCTAAACAAACAATGAATACCTCCAGGGTTACACTGCAGTGGTATCATTGGCTTCAATGAATCTTCTCTTCTGTGAACTGGAAGATGCACAGAAATGAATCGGTTCCAAAAAATTATGCCAGTATAAAAAAAGTTTTCCCGTGTCTCCGTATGTCCTAATTCCAGCGGCGTCGGAACTGGACATGCCAAATGACCTCAAGCCTTGCCGATCTATTTCCATCTTGATTTCCCGATCAAAGAGATGTGGGTATGTTCAGATGATCCACCTCTGACAGAGAGACATTTTGAGTTTTCCCCAGCATGCTGTAGTGTTATCCTCACAAGGGTTTCGGTCAATGCACCAGACGTTTCCCGTTGTATCAGGACAGGACCAATCTCATTTTTTCCAACATCTATAGTTGTATATGAGAAGCCATCACAGCCTCCAGATATTCTGCTTTACCTTCCTGGTCGCTCATAGAGCTTGCTGCTTAGTGTTCACGTATTGCTGGCTGTGATCAGATTCACTTTTACGTGCCATGATCACAGATCTGATTCAGGAGAAGTTCAGTGATACAGAAGAGTGAAGAGAACCTTAATAACTCTGTTAATTAGTAAAACCCATCAACATTTGGACTCTATGTTTGCTAAAAACTTCTAGAGCCACTCGTGATCTTGTGGTACCAACCAGAGACATCTTGAAAGTTTTATATCTTCAGAAAATGCTCCACAAAGGCTCTAAAGGCATCTCAGGTCAAACGGAGACATCCTAAAACAGTGGTAACTTGAGAAGATGCTGGGCATATTTTAACTCATTTGGTAGCGTGATACGTGGATCATGTTATTCTGATGTGAATGATTTTACTGAGGGAGAACAGGTGCATAGCACAAGACATCACTTCAGCACCCACATTTGCATTCCTTTTTTCTAACTACATCCAAAGGGCAGCTTTCTGAAATGGTTGGATATATCTAAATAGATTTTTGCTTTTGGGTCCCACCTGGGACTGGCAAGAGCCAAACAGCCATGAGAACAGTTGTTTTTGTGTATTTCTTTTGGCTAGGACCACAGGCTGATGTACCAGGGCTCTTACGAGAAATCCTGTTTCATTGGGATTTCCAGCTCGATGTTGCATACTCAAGCAGTCCAGAGATGAACTCAGACACTTACTGGAAGTTTTGGTTGCTTTTCCAAACAAAGACTGCTTTTGGAGCCTTTTACGTTTTCACCCACCACCATCTGTTACACTCAAAGTACTTCCTGCATCATTTCATTTTGGATATTTTTTCACTACCTGTCCTTAACTATCACCTGCTGTCATTGTACTTTGTGTTTCTTCTCAGCAGTATAACTCTGATATCCAACAGACTTCAAACTTTAGATATACAGGACTTGTTTCCCTTGCCAGGGAAGTATAGCCATCTCTGGGATAGCACATCACAACAATTTAACATAGTTTCTTGGATGTCATTAGCCTGATGTGTTGGTAGTGGGAACAGCTTACTGCCCTCAGAAATGATGACACCCAGAAGCACTACCTCTTGCTTTACAATGGGACATCATCATCTGTCATTGCACAGGTTACTGCATATCATTAGGACTGGGGCATCTTACTTTTTTTAAATACTTCTTTATATAGCCTGTAGCAAGGCATGGAAACACATGAGTTGCTATTATTCCCAACAGTCACTCAAGTGGAAGGTAGGGGGAAGAGCACCTGGATGCTGGGCTGGGAGATTTGCCAAGTAAAACCCTTTCACTCACTAAAGGATGTGAAATGCATTTCCAGGCTGCTCTTTGGATGCATGTCACTCCATGCAGTCTTTGCTGCCCACGATTTTCCATGTGCTCCATGTTTCTACTGCCAGATGAAATCTCAACACTAGATGGGAGGGAACAGACTAAGTACAGGCATTTAGACAGCAAACTGAAATGAGTTAGCTGATTGGAAAATGCTTAGCTTCAGCAAATGGAACAAAGCTTGATCCTTAAAATACAGAAAAATGCCGAAGTAAAAAGGAGACAGGCTATTTTTCAATTTGCAAATCATTCTGGGTCAAAAACCATATTAATGAATGTTACATGTCAGAAAGGAGGCAATTTTACTTTCTAACCAGCCTCCTGATGCTTTGAGATCAGCAGGCTCTGCAAAGCCAATAGTCTCCAGGCTTAAAATAGCCATATGGCATGATGTGATTTTAGTGAAGGATGCCCAAGGGAGATGGACCACCACTTTATAAAGCCTGATGGCTGCTAAGCAATGACTATTCCCCTTTGAGGTTTAGTGGAATTAATCCTCCAGTGAAGGAGGAACCCATAAGACAGGTTGAATACTATGTCAAAGAGATGCTGTAATTCTTTCATGGTGCTTAGAAAATGCATATATGAACCAGGTAGTGTGAGGTAAGCTAGTCTGTGAACTTATTGGCCATTAGCTATTTTGCAGCAACTATGAGATAGCTTACCCATCACTGCAAGCACCTTTTTTTTGTATATCTGTATCCCGAGTTTACACAATGATGGGTGCAGGTTTCCCCCAATAACTGAAAATGAAAAGTTGACAAATCCAATATTTCTCCCTTTGGAGGAAGGCAGAGGGGAGAAGTCTATTGTTGATAAAATTGTGCAGGAGAAATGAATGAGTTAAATGAAAATTATTGCAGTATTATCCTAAGAGGCTTACTGGATGTGTGAGTAATAGTGTGGTTTGGGCTCCCTTTTTCTGCTGAGTTTGCAGTAATTTTTATAGAAGTGTAAGATTCATCATAATAGGTTAGACCAGTGGTCCTATCAAATCTAGAAACCTTTGTCTGGCAGTTACTTATGTATGTTGATTCAGAGGAAAATGTCTGTAAAGCACCTGACCAATGATGCAATAAAGCACTTGTGTAGCAGATTCTTTCCTGGTCCTTGTTTTACAGAAGTGATTGAAGATTAATGTAAAGGCCATTTGGTATTTTGTTTATGAGAGAAGCTAATGTCTTTACCAGCTCATTGTAGTTTTCTATGAATGAAACTTGTATCAACACTCTTAAAAAAACCCAAAAACCACACACATTCAGAAGAAAAGTAATGGAAAGACTTCTCTCAATGGCAAGCAATGGAACTGAATCACCAGTTAGATGACTATGAATTATTATCAGAAGCGTTTATTACAAGAGACCATTAATAATGTGTAGCAAGATGTGATGGACTAGCTCATGGTGGTGTTACAGCTGCGGTTGGTGCTAGTTCAGTGGAAACCAACCGGGGTTAGATCAGGATCAAACTGAGATAAGGTGGTCCTGAATCAGAGCCGGTGTATTTTTTTCTTCACTTGATTTTTGTGACACCCGATGCCTGATGAACACATTAAAATCTGATGGAGGAACTAGAACAGAACTGTCATTGTATTTGCTGCCATTTTCCAGCTAATTTGAAAGCTGGGATATTTTCCCAAACCATTTTGACTAGCAGCATATTTGACCAGACTTCACTTCTCCAGATAGCACTTGCAGATAACACGGCCTGCTTTTCTCTTTTCCCCTTCCATTTATTAAGTGAATAGCACTTCACTTCCATCTCTTTATTGATCTCATCTATTTAAAGTGGAACTCTTTTGGGTCACGCGGTATCCAGGACTCTATTTATCCAATGTACTTCATGCAATGGAGATCTGATTTCCGCCGGGGTCCCTTGGCCTTGCCACAATTGTGAAACCTGCAACACATTAGTTAGGCCCTAAATGCAAGAGACTTTCCTCGAATGCCTGTTTCTTTTGACTGTGTTTCTCCTCTAAAGCCAATGTACCATTACCATATTTGATTATGTAAAAGTCGAAAGGTGGTTTAACTACTGAAACAAGCTACCAAAGGTCACAAGTGATGAATTCTCTATCAGCCACTGGATTTCATAAATCTCCTGCCTCAGCTGAGAGACTGAATGCTATTCTTAGGCTGATAAATCACTGCTGCTTAAGTCTGGATTTTGCTTTGAACATTTAGAAATGAATGGAAAAGCTACGAGTTTTCTACAGCTTTCTTGAAGCAGCCAGTAAGATTTAATACAAATATGATAATCCCGACACAAAACTGTATAGAAAGGGTTAACAATAACCTAACAGGATGAATAAACTCATTATAAAATGCTACAGATGTTTATAATTTCTATATAGAGCATTGTCAAATTCCCATAGCACACCTTTGATTTCTTTCATATCAGTGCTCACCCAAAAGGGTCACCTCTTTCTTTCCTAGTTTCAGCTAGCAACTTAACTGTTTCTTAATTTAGAAATCGCTATCGATCAAAATCAGTTTCTGCAATAGGGTCAGCGCGGGATGCTCAGCTTGTAGAAATTAGCATAGCTCCATGACCTTCATACAGGAATCTAATTTTCCTATATGAGGAATAGATCATTCAGCTTTAATTTCAGTAGATCTTGGTACAAGAATTGAATGAGCCTCTTGCTCTTGACTCCGTTTTATTAGCAATTTTTTAATTTAAAAGAGAGCGTTTTGAACATCAATGTGTCCTCTGTAAAAATAACTGGTCCTTTCTTTACTTTTAGGTTTCTGGGCATTTTATGCATTTTTTTCTTTACCGGAAGTTCTGTTTTGCTGGGAGTGGAAATGGTCAAACGTTGTTGGTAAAGCTTGGTTTTGACATAGTGGAGTGAATTTCCAAAGCATTTCCCACTGAAGTTGTGCAGTCAGTCCCCTGCATGCTACTTAAAAATCTGGCTTTTCTAAAGATGTGCCCTTCCACAATGGACCAAAATGTTAAGAAGAAAGATAACCTCAGTTCCTGCACTTCTGAAAGGGCAATCAATGTGCAGCACTGCCTCATGCCAAGGCATGGACGGTCTTATCTATTCATCTGCTTTGTAAGCTATGAAGCAAATACTCCTGAGAGCATTAGGTATCTTTGCAACTGGGGCATGGGCATATGGCTTGATTTATACAGCCCAAAATGTCAAAAATGAGTGCTGGCAGCCAGCAGTCTAGGCATTTTCCGTGACTCAAGTAAATCTGTGATGAAAAACCCAGGGGGAGCTCTTGGCATGCATCATGCTGCCATCAAACAGAAATCACACTCCCTGCTCAGTCAGTCTGTTGTCAGGGAGGGATTTAGAAGCCATTTAGCACAGGAGAGCTTAAAAAAAATAAAAAAAGTCACAGACAGGGGAAAAATGGATTAGGCACTTTGGGCATCTATACACGTGCTCTGGGGTGGATGGGGGGGTGTTTTAATTGGAGTGGCTCTTTAATTAAAGTTTGCAGTTAAAGCTGTAGTTAAAGCACCCCCGTCATCATTTTGAAAGGTGGGGACACTGAATGCGTGAGATGTTGCAGCACGCTGGAGCTTTCCCATTATCCGCAGACTCAATGAATCGAGTTGGCTCCTATGTGTCCTAATCAGACCATGTCAGAGCACGTGTATAGGTGTCCTTATTAATGGTTGTACTTGTGGTTTACGGGGTGGCGGGGTCATATGTGTAATTAAACAGACAAGATTGCATAAGGGTTTTGAATGACATAAGGTATTCCTCCCAAAATCTTCTTTAAAGACCTATCTGAGTATCTTGTAATCCTCTACACTTAAGTGCAACAGTGTTTTGGTATACAAGTGTGAATGAAAACTATTCTTTGAATATCAAAGGACTTTACAGATGTATACTCGTTTCATGTTTGAACGATTCTCCCAGATCCATTTTGCAGCGCGCAGAGATGATCTGTGCAGGAGGATTTGGTGGTTTTGTTGTTACAGATTTGTTGATGACTCTCACTGTGCATGGAACGAAGACAGAACCGTTGAATATACTCCATAGGCCAGCCATGGCTTCAGAGGTAGTGCCATTGTGACGATCTACTTTCATTATTAAAGTGACACTTGTTTTTCTTCTCTTTGTGACTTGCAGGTGTCTGCAGAAGGCTGGTCTCGGTTAAACAGACTGAAGGTGTGGGTAGAAATGGCAGAGCCATTATAAAGGAGTCCTTGCAGGGAAACATTATGTGGCATATTGACTTGCCCATTAAGTGCTTGATGGACTTTGATTTCCTCGTTTAGTTTTCTGTCGGGTACTGACTTGCACCACTCCACTTGGTTATATGTTATATAACTTGACTTGTTTTTTGTCCAGCTTAGCCTACAATAAAACAAATGCTGTTTTGCTCAGTATTACCAGCCCAGACATAAAATAGTGCGTGCTCTACTTGGGTTATTTATACATCAGGAACAGGTCATTTGGGAGGGCAGTTCATACTCTCTCTCTTTCTCATGCACTGGATTTTTAAAAGGGCAGGTGAAATTTTTGCCTCCAAAACTTAAATGTGGGTCCAGTTCAGTAGCATGTGTATGTATGAGGGTACAGATGCTGTGGATGCACCTTGAAAACATCCTGCTGTTTTATGGTGATCCCTTCATAGAGGTATTGCTGTTATTGCTTCTCCTGACTTAAATCCAGATCTGGAAGTGCTTTTGATACATGTACTATTCGAAACTGCTGCAGAGCCTAGTTTCTACACAATGGTTTTGCATCCTCTGCTGAAAGCCCTTAGTTAGGCCAACACAACCCTCCTGCATGAATCATCCATCCCCAAACCAATGTGCATTAAAGAGACTAATTCTTCCATTTCTCTCCATTTGCTGGTGGAAGAAATGCACCATGGTCACATTTTGTATCAAACCAGAACACATAACTACTTTCCTACAAGGATACCTCTAGTCTTTTGAAGGAGGAATCGGATTGCCTCCATCTGAAAGACACCAAGAGAGACTTCAAAAACCTCTCAGAATAATTTGTGGACATGAGCATACAGACTGAATGATGCCAGACTGTCCCTTGCATGAAGCAATGAGGAAGAGGGGAATCCAGCTGCCCGTGGAGTCAGTGGCAGTCTTTCCATTGGCTTGAGCAGAAGTTAGGATCCAGCTTCCATATTTCTAATCAAAAACCAGAGCAATCTTTCCTCCTTCCAATCAAGGCTGAAAAAAAACCTGGGGTGAAACCTTGCCCTTATCCACGTCAACTAAAAAAAAAAATCCCTGAACATTAGGCAAAAAATCTGTTATCAACTTAATAATCCACACAAACAAATAATGAAGGGATCAGAAATAAAGAGATGGTGGAAATGTTGAATCATAAGGGGGCTAAATTAATAATCCTGTCATGAGAATATGAGCTAATTTGGAGGTCCATATAGGTCCGACTGAATCCAAAACAGAACAAATTCAACAGATTTGCTTCTATCTGCTTTCACTGCAGAAAGACCTATTAGTTGCCAGTGTTTTGTTATTCTGCAGTATGCAACTGTGTTTGAATAAGTGGAGGGTACATGCATAGTAAGTACACTACAGAATTTCTTAGGGAAAAATAAACTAACAGGTTTTTTTTTTTCCTGAAAATGTATTCCTTGTAATTAAAAGTCCCAGCTTCTACCTTAGTTACAACTTTTTTTCTCCCTGTGGAAAGGCTGTTTTCTGTTTGACATGTTTGGTACTCGTGGAGAAGTATCTTAGCAAGAAATCCCTTAGCAGCTAAAATTTTCACAGGAATTAGGCTTGGAAACCTGGATGAAATTGCCCTTAGTTGCAAAATTTGGCTCTTTCTTCTTGGAGATACCCGTTCTGTCTTGAGGGTTTATGCACAGCAAATTCTCAGCGTAAGCCTTTTGCATGCTGAGGGACGTGATTCTATTCTATATTCACCTGAAACATTTGACTGTAGTCTAAGCTACCTCATCCAGTATTTCATCTCTAACAATGGCCAGCATAGCTGATGATTCAGAGTAAGGCCTTTATGCACCTGATCTCCCACAGTTCTACTAGTATGATGACTAGGTCTTGGCCTAAAACACTGACCTTACAAGTGTCCAAGTAACACATTTCTGCTTCAGTGAATAAAAGCAAACAAACCTCGTGGAGTCTAAAGTCCTGGAAACAGCAGCTCCATAGTTTTGCTGAAACAGTTTTACCCATGTCTACTAGGAATATAACTGGAAACATAGATGCTTATCTAAATCAATCCCATAGGCAGGCAAAGTAAATACAAACCATTCATTAGCCTGCCTTTGCTGTCAGTGTAGGGAGCTGGGATAATTATTCACAGCAAGGAGAGGAGACCTTTGGTAGAAGCGTGCATCCCTGTGCCACATTACCAACAGACAGACTTTTTCTATTGCCCTGGACCGTGATGAAAAACATCACCATTCAGCCCAGAGTATTTCAGTTAGGAAGTAAAGATCCTAATCTCCTTGGCTGTTTATAGACGTTATGTTTTTCTAGGTTCAATTCCGGACTACAGCAGTCACTATATACAAGTGGACATCTGTAGTCTGAATTGGCTCCAGTCTGAATCAACTAATCCTCATTTTAATGAAGATTAAAGTTAATGCAGACAAGGGCAGTCCAAATTAAGCAATTTAAACTGTATTAAATAATATATATTTGGGGCATTGCTTTTAGGAAAAACAGTCCTTAGGAACTCAGATGAGCAGATAACCATTGCAAATATGAAGCCCCGCAAGGGAAACTCGGTTGGGCTTTTGTAATACAACAGAGGCTATCAGGCACAAAGTAACACCTTTACACAGCCAAATGTGCCAACACCAGCTCACTTTGACTAAGGAAAAGTCCATTACTACTTCTGGAACTTTTTTTTTGCAGCTGTCTAGTTGGTCTAATACGAGATATTGCCTGTAGCACATGGAGTACTTGTATTCTTAGACCAACATGACTAAAACCTGCATCCCTAAAATTTCTGGAACAGCACTTTAGATAACTGTAATCATGTAGCAGTGGTTAAACAAGAATATTATCACCTCCTAATTACTTCCAACCTCTGTTTAGAGGTTGTCAAGTGTATAGACTGTGTATAGCCAGTGCCCCCTGCCATGATGGTCAATGATCGTCCATTAACCCTTAACTCAAATTGTAATGTGATTCGAACTGTGTGAAACAAGTCTGTTAACATGATTTAGGAAATGCTGAGTATGTCTACACATGGCCCTAATCTGCAAATTCTAAACTCCATGCTGTAAAGTAACAGAGTCATATAGGCTGCTACCTTAAGCATGGGAGACAGAATTTAATTGAGTAGAGGGAGGGGCATGGACAAGTCAGTGCCAATCTACCATATATTCATTCTCTCGCTGAATAGGTGGATGCTCCCCTGGGCTTTACTGATCCTCTGCCCATCAGCCCTGCTTATTAGAGCATTGCTTGCCAGATATCTCTCTCTTCTGCATAACTGAAGGAAATCCTCACACCAGTATCATGTCATGCATTGGCTCATTGTGGAAACTTGCCCTCCACAGACACTCACAAATCAATCTGAGAAATTTGTTGGATCAAGTAGTGCCCCCAGAGCTGCAGTAACAGGAAGCAACAAGGCAATCAAACTCTGCTAAACCTATACAAGCTAGTTGGGTTCATAGAGCTGCCAGTCTCATTGACGTAAACTGGCGTGAAATGATGAGTGCCTCTGCCATGTGCTCATCAGGAAGCTCATAAATTAGAGGAAAAAAGATGTATTGTCCTATGGAATTTTTTGAGACGCTCATTTTACCAGATTCAGAAGAGTGGCGACAAGTTTGTTATTTGCTTTCAATGCACCAAAAAGCCATCCAGCAACAGTACTCTGTTCAGGGCAGGGCCTGTTCTCTGTTGTGTGTTTGCACCACCCCTGACACATGGGGCACCTGTTCCAGGATGTACCCCAACACTTAGTGAGGCAGCATTGTCTCATGGATACCTTCCCTACTGGTCTAGGAAACCCATAGCCTTTTCTCCTCCTGAACTTGGTCCGTCTTGTAATGTTAGTTTCTAAACTCTTCAAGGCAGAGATGATGTCTTCCTGTGGTTTTATATAGAGCCTGGTACCACGCAAAACCTCATGTTGGTCATAGCCAGGAGATATAGCCATAAACAAGGACCTATAATAAAATATAACAGGAGTTTAAAAGACACCTTGGGAAAATGACCGCAGCAGGACATGCATGCTCAGCTGCCCTCATACCCCCCTGCCTTGCACCCTACTCCCTTTTTTTGCTCACTTCCTCTTCAGATTGTAAAGCTTTTGGGATACAAGCACTATCTTTACAATTCTTTGCTAATCATCTGTTCCAACCATGGTGCTAGTAAGTGGACAACAGTGGCTTTAACCCAGGCCTCAGGCACAAGGAGGAATACTTGAAGAGATTCTGCTCTTTGGCAACAGCTGAGTGTTGAAGAATAAGCCATGTGCTCTGCAGCATGGTATATGACAAGTTCTGCTTTGCAGGAGGAAGTATCATTTGTTAGGTTTGCTCTATAGTTGCAAACTTTTGGGCACAAAATGCCCTTGTTCAGATCTGTTCAAAAGCTTTTCTAACATTTCTGCCAACTATAGAGTGGTTTCAATGAAAGATATCACCAAACAAGTCTTAACACTTGTACGTTTTCGGAACCATTGTGGCTACAACATGGCAACAGTATTATAAGAAGTCCTTATTCCTAGATCCCTCCAAAGATATTTTGCCTCCCAACTACATGGAAATCAGAGCACAATGTGTGCCCTTTCTGTCGTGTGCATCCACACGTGCATCTTGTTGCTACCCTTCTCCTTACCACTTCTTTAAATACCGTGAATCTGGTTGTACGCACTGATGCAAATGAAGTTGCACCAGCATCCATGGGGTAGAGAAACAGGTCCTCAGATGTATGTAGGCGCACTGGTGTTTAAAAAGCAGTGGAAAAAATGCTTGTGCCACTAGCTGTGTCATTAATTGTGTTAGGGTCTTTATTTTAAATAAGCACATCAGAAACAGCTACGTTTTGCTGTCAACATCAGCCACTGATCACACTACACTTCATAAAGCCCTATGTTGATTATTTTTTCATTATTATATTGACTGGTGTCATGGTATGGGGCTATGGGGGAGGGAGGAATAAAGCAAACTTACAACCTTATGGGAGCAACAAGAACTTTGCTATTAAACTTTGATAGCCCATGCAGCTTGCTGTTCAATCATCAGGGGATAGTGTGAAAAATAAGACAGAGAGGGTCTTCCACAACAGTCGAGTACCTTCCAAAACGGAGTAGGACCCACCTAAATCTGAGTTACCATAACATTGTGAAGCTGCTTAATCTCCACAGCCCCAGGGACTCTTCTTCTTTCAATCTGGCCTTTTTCAAAAGTATTTATTTTAATGAATTTAGGTCTCTGAGGGCCAAACACAACGCTTTCTAAAAGTATCAGACCAAAGGTTTTCCATGAGAAAGTTTAAACCCTGACCCTTGTTTGTGGGCTTTTCACTGCACCAAGGCACAGGTCCCTGTGGTACTTCAGAAAAAAAGCTAAGGAGCTTTCTCAGTACTACAGCCACACACTATCTTGCTTAGCACACATGCAATTTGTTAATGGGGTAATGTAACCATGATTGGCTACAGATGTCGCAGCAGATTTCAACCCTGGGCCTGCATCAGAATTCCTTTAAGGTTGCTAATATAGTAAGCTGATTGATTAATTAGCCGCCAAGCCATCTGACTTCCCGCTTTTGCGGCGGTATCTGCTGGAATATCAAGTCACTTGACAGTGAGTAGAGGAAAAATATGTAAGATGCCATACATATCAAAGGCAGCAGATTATTTTTTGACCAGCAAAATAAACATTTCATGTCTGATTGAAAGATCTCTTGTTTGGAGATCGTGGCACTCTAATTGAATGCAGCAAAGGCAAACAAAACAGCAGCCACCTCTTTGCTGTGCAGCTCACAGAGAATGGCTTGAGGGCTGGAGACAGCAGGCAGATGGGGCCAGATTTTTTCCAAAGGGCTTGGGAGGTCCAGCTTTCTAAATGCTCCATACCCCCCACCTGCAGCTGGATTTGCAAACAAGCTTGGCCCTGAGCACCTGCTCCCTTTTGATAAGCCTCCCACAGGCTCAGTAGGAGCTGGGTCCTTTGGGTAAAGGGCAGTAGAGCCAAGTGAACAGAGCACTGGGTTGGGACTCAGGGGAACTGGGATCTATTCCTGGCTTAACTTCTGAGCAAATCACCTTACCTCTGATTTATCCGTCTACAGTATAGCTTTTAGCACAAGGTCCCCGGCCACAGGGCATGCCAACAGTTTGTTTAAATAAAGAGCATGTCTCAGAGGAAGTTTATTAGGTCTATGCAGTGTCAGTGGCAGCTAGGCCAAAGAAATGGCATGACTAGGGTGGAGTTCAGACACCAGGGAGGTACAGTTAATGTATAAACAGGATATGAAATAAAAAAGATCTAAGGCATGTCCTGTCCCTTAATCATCACACATCACATTCTGCCGCCATCTCTTTACATTCCTCCTTGAAGGCAACCGGGCTTGACCTCATGAACCACCCTGGAGCTCCTCATCCTCCAGAGCAGACAGGCTCTCAGGTATTCCCACTCCCACCTCAAATTCAGACTGCATCCAAACGGTACTCACAGGAAGCTTTCAGCCCCCAGCGAGTTCCCCATGAAGTCTCTTTTGGATATCAGAAGACCACGGTGCAGATCTTTATCATCCTGCTACCTAGTGAATGCTTTCCATACTTTCGGTGTCCTTTGACCCAGCACAGCAGGTGATACATGAACACATAATCCTACCGCCCCAACTTCTCCTCCTTACTAGCATTGGGCATTGAAGGGAATGAGTGCTAGTGGAGAGAAGGGATGGCAAAGTGTTTGAGGTATTTTGTTGTGGATCCAAGGAAAGCAATCAAGTCTCCCTCTGAATTGACTCTGGAGGAGTTGTGAAGGGGAAGCTGGTCACCGGTCCAGGGAACTGAAGGCTGAAGGTGGCTGGACATTAGGGCTGTGCGAAATTTCACTGGCTGTTTCGATTTGACATTGTTTCAACTCATTACGAGCTTGAAATGGTGAAATTGAATCGAAAGAATGGGCTTCAAAACAGCCTAAAAACAAAATGAGACTAGTCAAAACATTTTAAAAATTTAAAAACATTTCAAGTTTTGAAGCGAGGTGGTGGAAGACAGGGGAGAACCAGGGCTGCCCTTCCAGCAGCAGCTGGGAACGCAGCCCTGGCTTTCCCCGTCTCCTGCTGCCGAGCTGCGGGAAGCTGATTACAGCACAGGGGAAGGGAACTGAGCCTGGGCTCATTTCCCCTCCCAAGCACTGTGATTGGGCTGGGGAAAGGGACTGAGCCTGATCACTCAGTTCCCCTCCCCAGGCCTATGATCGGGCTGGGTATGGGAAGTCATCCAGCTGGGCTGAATTCCCATCTCCCGTGCTAGATGGGGCTGGGGATGGGAAGTCGGCCCAGCTGGGCTGAGTTCCCCTCTCCTGTGCTAGGTCGGGCTGAGGATGGGAAGTCGGGCTAGCTAGGCTGGGTTCCTTTCCCCAGCATGATGGTTGGGTGAAATGTCGAAACAGCCTCACTGTTTTGACGAAGTGAAATGGAACAGCTGTTTTGACTCGAAATGAAATTTAAAACAAAACACTGTTCTGTCCAAACCTCAAAACTCAAGTTGAAATGGAACAGTGACATTTCGTACAGCCCTACTGGACATGATGCTGAACACATCACTCCCTCAGGTTTCAGTGGCTACAGATGGTCTTGCCTTAACCATGCTAGTCTTATGAGCCACCTAGCTTTAGGATGGACCTTAGATTTAGAGTGCTATTGCCCTCTGGTGTCTGGATTTGGGAGAAGACAGAATTCCATACTATGAGCTTTGGCATCAGCCAAAGTGTTATTTGGCTTTGTAAGAGGACCCAGGATTTTATTGTAGCTGGAGTTAATCTTGCTGGAGAGATGCAAAGCAGGATTATGGGCTCTCTGAGAGGTTCTGCATTTATTTTTCCTTTTTTATACATGCGGTAGCAGTGGTGGTGGTGGTGGGGAGGGGGTGATCAAGCACTTTCTGGGACCGTCCTCCTCTGTACACCGGTGTTCAATTATAATTGCTCCTTCCCAAAGTTGGCTATGCCAGGAGAACCTAGCTACACGCAGCGAACAAAAAAGGATGTAAAAGGTTGTGGCTGGATCCTGTGGTGCTTTGCTGCCATGCTCATGAGTTCTTGCTTCTCTCTCAGGCCTGCACACTGTGCATCCAGTTGAGAGGTCACCAAATCCATATTAGTCTGAACTGGCTTTCTGGAAGACTGAAATTGGTGCTAATGGGGAAGCAGGAGCACATCCTCAACGGATGTTGCCTTTGTCCATATGCATTGGTAGGGGAGGACAGTGAAGACATCCCATATTATGAGGGAAGCCTGGGGTGGGAATGCAGCAGCCCTAGCACACCTTTGAGGAGAGAGACTCCTTTGAGATACCAAACCCTGGAGGCATGGAGAAACAGGCTGTGCGCTTTCTACCCCCATCATCATACTTGGCCATGCTGCAGGGGTGACTGAAGGAGAAAAAGGTGGAGAGAGGGGTGTCTTGTGAGTTTTCCTAGTGTGAGCAGGTTTTAGGGTCACCCAAAATTAAAGGCTGCCCTCTCAGGCTGATGGGAGAGGTCACAGATATGGGGTCTCAACTGTGTTTGGGGGACTACAAATACAAAAACAGGGGTGGGAATGGACTTGGGTGCAGAGGATATTGAGATGGCTTATGAGCTGTGTAGGCAGAGAGGAGAAATCAGAGACTTACCACATTCATAACTTTGTTGGCAGGGGGCCATTTTTAACTGCCTAAAATGGGCTCTGCTTTTGATGAATTAAGCTTGGGGTTAAGTGCCAGTCTCTAAAGGTGAAAACTTGCTGGACACTAGCTTCAAGTGCCACCGGTATTCATGTCCCAACCCCTCTGCAGCCACTCCTAGAAATTGTTGGCTTGTATGTGGATGCCCAAGAAGGAGAGGAGAGCATCTTCTCCTACACGTCTGTCCATCCTACACTCATTGCCATGACAACCTGAAGCACCAAACAGCTTCCTCTTAGCAATCTCTGAATCACAAGCCGCTGTGTGTGGGTGGGTGGGTGTGTGTATGTGCACATGTGTGCATGCGTGTGTGTGTACACTATTACACAGTGCTTCCACGGACACATCCAGTTGTAGTGACCCCAGTGGTAGCTTTTCTGAAGCAGCTGTTAATGCTGGGTTAGGATATGAGTTGTGGATAGAGAACATGCTCCGTGGAGGGAGGTGATGCTTTGGACTGCAGGGGTGAAAACAAACCAGGGCACCACATGGCAATTGCCTGTATGCATGGTCTTACCCCACAGTTAATGCAGTGTATCTTGCTCCCTTGCCTCTTAACAAAAGTAGAACAAGTGATCTTGCATCTACAACAGGGGAAGAGCATGAACACAGGCAATGAGAAGGGCTGATGCAACATAAGTTCCTGCCTGTGCCCAGTGTCCCATGGGAAGTCTGTGGTGGACCAGGAAACTGCATATGTGTTCCCAGAGACCCAAGCGTGAGCTCTAACCACCAGACCATCCTTCTTCCCTTATGCAAGGATTTCCCTTTGAATAAACCAAACATGAAATCTCACGTGAACTAAAGCAAGAGCATCCCCTTGGCCTTTTTTGTCCAAACCAGTTGATAATGACACCATGAAGGAGGCAGGGTGGTAGCTGTCAGTGTGGAGAGACGGAAAAGATATAATCATTGCTTTGCAAAGCAGTGAAAGGGATCACTCACTCATGCACTTTGAATCCCTGCCAGCACAGCCTGCTCCCAGAAGCTGAGCAAGTGCTCTGTGTTTCTCCCTCTTCCCATTGAGCACCGGATTTATTACTCATTTTTTGACACAATATGTTGCATTGTGCAGCCGGGAATGACATAGGGAGCATGGGCATGGGAATGCAGTTGATTGGAAGTCTTCATTTCCTACATGACTTAAAATGATAACAATCTCAGATGCTCCGTCTGGCTCTGAGACCTTTTCAGGGGGTAATTGTGTATGGTGATTTTCTTTTGGGGATCTGCTTTTCCATGCCACATCTGCACGGCTGTCCGGAGCAAAGGGGGAGCACATCATGGTAAGGTCACCGCCAACTCTCTTGCCTAATGTCTAAATAGCACTGCTTTTTATACAGTTGTGTTTGCCACCATCTTTTGCATCTCAAATCAAACCAGACACAGGGTGTTTTGCCCATATTAGAAACTTAGAAAGGCTGCAGGGCCTGCGGTAATCCTGCTCTTGAGCCGCCAAGGTTGCCATCTCCTGAGAAAAAGGAGACAGTGAAATCCAAATAAAACAAAGTTGTCATCAGCTGACTTCCATGTGCTACTCCTTTCCAAGTATCTACTTCTTCCTATCCATGCACAACATCCATATCCCAGGGTGGCGCACTGGAGATCAGTCCAACTACCATGGCTGACGGGACAAGGGATATTTTCAAAAACATCTCACAATAAAATGAGAAAATGTGTAGGTAAGGAAGTAGAGAGCATCCTAGAGGCAAAGCCCTGAGTGAACCTCAAAAATATGCTGCCCTGTATTATTTTGTGTAAAGCCTGGGCAGGGGCAATGAATTTAGCCTAGACTTGTCTACCACTAAGTTTTTAATATTTCTTCCTGGGTATTTTCATTCTATTTTTTGGTCTTTATTGAGTGATCTCTTCCTCCCTTTTCCTTCCCCAAGTACAGGCCATCGGGGCTGACGGAAGGACACAGTGAATAAATCTAGATTACTCGAACGATGCAAACTTTTCACTTTTCCTTTGTACTGTCTAAGCGATGACAGCAGGGAGAAAAGAAAATGAAACCCAAAAGTGTGCCGAGGAAAATTTTCTTCTCATTACAGTCTCCTATATAGCACCATCCACCTCTCCTTTAGACCGTCTGTATGAACAGCTAGTAGTTCATTTTTCTCCAAATCTACATCTGTGGCTTTCGCTTTTAATATTACCCTAGATATTAATCTTTGTTGTGATTCATTCCTTCAAACCAAATTAGACTCCTTTGAGATGTTTTTGTTTCACTTAATATGACTAATGTTGGGCATTTTATTGCCAGTGCTAATGAATCTCAGAAATATTTCAGAGAGAATCTGTGGAGGAGTTGCAATTTTAACGGTGGAGCATGAAGTTATTAGAAGCATTGACTAAACACAACGTAAAACTATGCACAGATAAGTGAAGAACCCCAAGGCTTTTGCAAAACCGAACTGGAAATATTTGTCCTATTAATATATGAGGGTGTTTTAGAAATGAATGGTCATTTTGAAATAAAACCATTGTGTGTGCAGTGATCACTTGCTGGACCACATCCCTGCACTGTATAGTTGTAAATGATGGCTGGATTTGACAACTCCATCAGCGTTACCCATTGCCGTGTAGTTTCCTGCTTTGGCACAGAAGTATGGCATGTGCAGCCATTTTGCCATACTTTTTTCGAACACCTTTGTAAACGTTATTGAGAGAAAATGTTCGGGTTGTTGAATTCACTCACTAGTAATTTCCCACTTACATATCTATAGAAAGCCTTCTGAAAGTAACCCTGTTACCATTCCCATACTGTTGGTTACGACCATCATCGTCTCTTTAGGAACTTGACGTGATCGTGAATGAAACGCGTAGGAACAGGTCAGCTGGCCTGAAGTGGCTACATTTCTTCAGACCACTGGGACTGATGAACAAGAATACATTTTTGAATGATAAGTGATTGCAGGAAAATCTTAAAATCATTGAAGAGCTCAGTCAGTGGAGACTTTCCATCCCAAACGTGATGATGTGCAATGCAGAGGTGAAAGGGAGAGTTTGAAAAGATGCAGGATGAGCACGTCTACCAGGGCTCCTCATAATCAGCAAACAATATATAGTGATATATTTTTTTAAATGGTTCCTAATTTTGGGTGACACTGTTTATAGATGCTTGAGGTCAGACAACACGAAGGTGCTGGATTTCCCAGGAAGTACTGAGGTCTCCAAAAATCAGGTCCATTCAACTACAGGTCCGTTCAACTACAGCCACTCTTCCAAAAAATGCGAGGTTCATAGTTTCATAGTTTCTAGGGTCGGAAGGGACTTGAACGGATCACCAAGTCCAACCCCCTGCCCTGGGCAGGAATGAGTGCTGGGATCATAATACCCCAGCCAGATACCTATCCAATCTCCCCTTGAAGACCCGCAAGGTAGGGGAGAGCACCACCTCCCTTGGGAACCCGTTCCAGAGCCTGGCAGCCCTAACCGTGAAGTAATGCCTCCTGATAGCCAGCCTGAACCTACTATCAATCAATTTGGGCCATTATTCCTTGTTATCTCAGGTGGTGCCCGGGGGAACAGAGCCTCACCTATTAATCTACAGACCCAAGTCTACCCTCAGATCTGCAACACAAGCTGCCCAAATAGTAATTAGTATGGTGACTACTTGCTCTGTTTTAGCTTGCTATTGTGTACTTATTCTCATTTCCTGATGGAACCCTTCAGGCTTGTATCAATCACACACTAAAACCATGTTAAAATAAACAACACACACAGAAATATGTTTTCCCTTGTTTTGCTTAGTAGGAAGTCAGAAGTTGGCCGGCACTTTGATGTGGGGATGCACATTTGATGTCAGTATTATTGATAGGCAATAGCTTCCAAGACTCCACCTGACAGCTCAAATTCCCACAAATATTTCTGAGTTCACAGGCTTCTCCCCAAATTTCCTGAGTCTGCAAAATGGGAGCGAGCACAAGAACAGGCATGCTCAGGGGATTTCCGACGCCTCTGTTTTCAGTGACAGCCAGAAATATTCCTTAAATAGCCAAACAACAGTATTTTGTTCTCATTTATTATTTCAAAAACTAAACTGAACTATCCCCACTGTCCCCCTGACATTTGCAAATCCTCCGGGAAAGGTTTGATTAGAGTTTGTTTCTGAACCCTTATAAAGATTCATGTGAAAGTAATAAGCCTCATGGCCTATTTAAAGGCAGACTTAACGGAGACCATTGCTAATGCCTCCTTTACTCCATTTCTGGCCAAGTTTGGCTGCATGGTAATTAGTTCATAATTGTTATACTGGGCCTAAGTCAGAGAGTCCAGTTTGGACCAGTTCTGAAATTCGTCAAAGTTTTGGACAGCCACTTGTGAGCTCCAGTCTTGGATCATGGATCTTTGTGCTAGCTGTTGTTGTTAACCCATTACTGACAAGGTGGCCAGAATTAAAGGGTAGATCCAGAGAACTAGCCTGCAAACCCACCATATGCTGAAATGATCGAGTAGAGCGGGCATCTTCACAGGGCTGTCTTGCAGTTCATTTCTGCAGATGAAATCAACCCGACTGTTCACCGCACGTGGGTGAAAATAGCCCCATAAAAGTCCAGCACCGCCCCATACTAATGAAGCTGGACTATTCTCCAAACACCTCACTGAATCGTGTGATTAATGCATGGAAAACAGCAATAAGCAGGTGCCATTAAGTCATCCCTAAGCCTGTGCTTGAGGGAACAACATGTCAACAGGATGGATTTGTGGGCAGATGGCAAATACCCAGGGGTAATCCAGTACTCTTCATCACTAGTATACATATAAATGGAATGTACTAATTTAGAAGGCTTAGTCTGGAATATCTTCGGCTAGAGAAATGGGCTTTTATTAGAATTTGCTTTAAACATGTGGCACAAGTAGTTATAAGAATTATGTTGCCACGGCTACATATATATTTTTATTTATACACACACACACACACACACACACACACATATATACACATACATACACACACACATACACACATACATATATATACATATATACATACATACACACACATATACACATACACACACACACATACATACATGTATGGACACACACACGCAATATATATATGTATGTATGCATGCGTGTGTGTGTGTATAAACAAAATATACAATACATGTAGCCTTGGCAACATAATTCTTATAACTACTGTGTTTAAAGCAAAACTGTGTTTTGTTTGCCATGTGTTTAAAGCAAATTCTAACAAGAGCCAAGTGTTTAAATTCAAATTCTAATATATATATTACTCCACATGCACATATAGCTGTAGCCACCCTATGAAAATGATATGCAACTGATTTTTAGTGGCATGCCCAGAAGATACCAAAGAAGAAACTCTCTGATTACTGTTCTAGAGTACTCCCACCCTGTCCCACAGACAGGGAAATAGAGTAGATGTTAATCCATTTTTAGATACTAGAGACAAATAATCAATGTATCCCCATTATGATTGTCAGTGTTGGCTTAACTCCTATAAGCTTTTTTAGTAAATGAATTTACTAGATGACTTTATTTTGGTCATTTAGTAAAATCTCTTCTGTTTACCCGCAGCCAACTTTAGTTGATATGAGCTTTGCCATTGGCATTAGATCAGGTTTTCTTCCTTGCTGTCCCGATTCGTCTAGTTTATAGGTTGACCATGTGTCATAAGAAACAGAAGACCACGTTTCTAAAATGCTCAGAAAATGTGAGTGTTCAGACCCTCCATAATGTCAGACAAGTAGGAAATTTTACCTGTCATTGGAGAGAATGATGTACTTAAAATTAAGCATGTGTGCCAGTGTATAGAGATTTGACTCTAGATCATTTAACTTTGAGTCTTGCACCTTTTAAAACAACATTCATTTATATGAAGCTGATACCTGATGGCTATGACAGTTTCTAAAGAAATGTTGACACCAGATGGTTTTCGTATCATTCTCATCTTTTTTTTAGTTCTCAAAGAATAACATTGCCAATTGTGAAGAAATTAAAATGATCTAAACTTGCACTTTCCCCCTCAATTATGGTGAATTATTGACACTCCAGAAGGAGAAAAGAAATCCTTTTCAGTTACTGGTGCTATAAGATATATTAGTTGTGTGGCCAACATGATTTATGAACCTATAACTTGTGGAATCAAAGGTGATTTTTTGAAGATTTAAATCAAAATGTTATATTTTTTTCCTTGGAAAAATCATGTGGGAGTCTTAAGACACTGTTGATTTTTCTCTCCATCCAGTTTAAACTTCTATAACCACTTGAATTTCACTTTGAACTTTGGACTCTGAAACCTTGACCTCCTTGAACTCAGGTCTATAAACTAGATGCCATTGCAGCACAACAGTTTGCCTTATGAACATATATCTTCACATTTTTTTTCCCTTTCATTTCCTTGCTGGATGAAATCAATTTTTTTTTTTATGGTCTGAAGTTTGGCCTATCACCTTCAGAGAGGCAGCACAAGGTTTTTGCATCCTTTCAAGTCAGTCAAGTCATGCAAACGATATTTAAGAATAAGCTTTATGATTCCTCCTTTCGGAAGAAAACAAAACCAAGCCTTGGATTACAAATACTTTATTGCTATATCAGTAGGTGAAGATCCTGAAGTAGTTGCTAGGATGCTGGTGCTGGAAATCTTGCCTTGCAATGGGCTGAGGGAACTTGCTTGGTAAAAGCAGAAGCAGCTCTATTTACAGCTTGGCACTGGAGTAATCCTTACAGCTCTGTCTGTCACTATATATGCAGCCGTCTCACAAGACGGGCTATTCCAGTATTGTTGTGAACACAACTGGAAAGATCAGCAGGCTTACACCAAGCTGCTGTCCTACCACGAGTCCCAACACCCTCACCTCAAACTTGTGCGACTCCACCGAAGCCGGTGGGGTCTCGCTGGGTGAACCGATTCTGCGAAATTAATTCAGCGGGATGCACATGCCAACTTCTCTCTGCTTATCTGAGCCAAAAACAGACACCCAGATTTGCCCAGAACTAATCCGTACTTGGAGCTGGCGACAAGATTAAAAAAAAAAGAAAAGCAGGCTTGTGCTTTAGAAGTTATTCTGGGATTGAAAAAATCCAAGAGATTTAGAGATTTTCAAAACATTCTCTTAAAGAAAACAGTTCCCTTGGCTTCCTGCTCGAAAGGCTGCTAATCTCTGGGAGTAGATGTCCATGTGAAAGACTGCTGCTGTTGGGCTGGGTGCCAGGGGCCTATTTTTTAAAGTTATTTTGCCAGTGAGATCTAGTAAAGTGAAAACTTGACAGTCAAGATACCTCTCCCTGGCCCACCTGCACATGATGTCATGGCATTTTGCTTTTGCCTGAACCGAGTCAAATGTCTCATTAAAAAAAAGTGTTTGTTGTGAAATTACAAAGGGGAGCCTTTAATGGGTCAGGCCTGCAAAACTGCCTGCAGACAAGCTAGGCCAAGTGGGGGTCAGTGAAAGTCTCCTGTGACACGGGACATTAGCAATATTTTCCATAGGCTACGAGCAACAAAGGAAACTTCATCTGGTTGCATTATCTCGTACCTACGCAGCTTGTACTGATTTTTGCAATCTTGATATGAAACAGCACTATGGCACCGAGCGTTGGATTGAAGGCGTATGTGTTCCAAAGGAGTGAAGTTTCCTCTCTCGTCTTCATTTGGCTCGGTTCTCCAAATCACTTCATCTTGCTCCAAAAGTTCGTTCTTTGCTCCAAACTTCCTGTTCCTATGGCCCACCACGTATCGGCACTAAAACTCCAGAAAAAGCAGGCTAATTTCATAGGCCGGAGAAGTACCTTTGGCTACTTTGCAGCATTTTGCAATAACTCGACACGCTCTTTCTGTGTAGAACGTGTTGTCCAAGGGCTGTTGATAACCCAGAAGACCATTATCATGAAGCGGTTTTTATTCTCTCAATTTAAATCCTCTGAAGGTTTAAGCACAGGATGGATCTTTGCTGTTTTCTCTTGCATAGAGAAAGAGGATATTGTAAAATAACCCATGTTGATGCCTAGAATGAAAATAGTTGATACCCATGGAAGTGTTTACAGTAGGTGGTATTGCATTAGGCAGCAATATTTATATTAGATCTTTATGGTCCCATGACAATGATAATAACATTGCTCCACTGCTTATGTTTGCTGTGGTTGGGACTTAATGAGCACCAGATCTGAATAGTGTCTCTGGATAGGAGCTGTGTGGGCTCATTTTAAAATCAACGGGGATTATGGGTGCTTGTCACTTTGCAAAATGGGGCTCTTAGGCTGCAGTCCAGCAAACCACTTACACAAGGGCTTCACTTTAACCAGGTGAGAAGCTACCATTTTTAAGTCGACGAGAGCTATTTGCTTAAAATTGAGCACGTACTTAAGTGCTTTGCTGGATTGAGACTCATCCAAAACCACACTGAAGTCCACAGAAAGATTTCAGTGGACTCGATGGGCTTTGGGTGAGGCCTTAAACTGGTAGTCTAACGTCCAATGTGAATGGCAAACATAAATGATTACTCCTCCAGTGCTTCTCCTGGCTGTGTGTGCTGCAGACATGCACCGAACAGTACTGATCCACCTCTTTCTCCTACACTGGCAGACGTGGTATTTTCTGGGAGTGATGGTAGGACCAGTATCTTCACTGAAGACACTGAAACCCTTCTCTGAAGGGGGGCAAACAGCTCTAATTATGCATATTATAATTAATCCTGGATTCTGAGTCAGGGATGACTTTTGGCTGAATGCCATCCAGCCACTTTACATTTCTCAGCATCACATTCTCTTTCCATCTGCAGATGATTATGTCAACGCTCAAAGTCTGCTGGCTCCTGGACAATTTACTCCAGTTATCCCAGTAGACTAATTTGAGTGTGTGTGCGCTGAGGGATAGGTTATTATTCATCTGATGAGGAAAGGTGCTCAGGACTCTGGTTTGTTTTACTGGTGCAGAAACTAAGACTAATGCCGTTGACTGGTCCCCATCATGCTAAAAATGCAATCCCACTGAAAAGAGAGAATAACACTTAGTGAAAATACAATATCTTTGGTAATAATTTTAGGCATATTCCCTGGCACTAGGGCTTTGTTTCAGACACTTGAATTTGGTGCAGTGCCACAGTGTCAGGTTTCCAGTCCATTAGTGTCTTAAATAGCATTTCATGAATAAGAAGGGAAAAAAAAAAAAAAGTACTGGGCCTTTATTCTTTGTTGGGTTTTAGCTGAGTTACGCAAACAAAGTGTATTTAGCTGTGTTTCTGTTGACAGGTTTGCCTTTTAAGAGCCTTAATGATGGCTGTAAATGAATCCATTATTCAGTGATGGTCTCATGTTCCTTTTTCCCTTTGGCTCTTATGTGCAATTACAGGAAACCTTAATATAATGCATCTTCAAAAGCCACAAGGAAGAGCAATAGCAAAGAAATTCATTGAAAACTAACATTGTCTTCCCTGTTTGTGTTGGATAGGAATGAATGGGCGGGATTGAGTGCGTCTCTTGCAATATCTTCGTCTTAAACAAGAAATATAAACAGAGATCTTTTAAAACTGTCTGTTCATTTAACCTCTATTCAAACAAAAGCATATGATTAACTTTCAACTCATGCATGAAATCACCCTTACTTTTCTTCTTTGGCAATCCCTTGCAGTCGAGAATGATTGTTGTCCAGGGTTGTCTTACCTGTGCCCGAAGATGGCTGATGAGGTCTATCCAGGATTGACAGACTCTACCGCAGCTCAGATGTGTTTTGGTGAAGGATGGAGGGGAATGCACAAATTTAGCTCACGTTCCTTTTATGCACCAACCTAACTCACGTTGGCTTCAATGACATACTGGAGTCTTAGAAAATGTTCTTAAACATTGGACTGATATTAAGCTACTTGTCATACACAGTGATTTGTTTCACACATTTAATTCACAGTGGAGCAAGGATGTTAAAAGCTGATGTTTCTGTCTATTGGGGCGACAGCCAAATGCTGCCATTAGTTAGATTTTCAACTGGCATCAACAGGAATAGCATGCATGTGGCAACATGCCGTTAATCTTTTATTTTCAGTCTGATGAGCCAGAAAGGATACAAGAAAGGAATGACATCTCTATTCCGCGTGTCCTGCAGTCGGTGCGGTAATTGCATCACAAACATCTTTACAAGTCAAGTTATTAAAAAAAAACAACCCAACATGTCAACCTTTCTCCCTAACCTGCTTGTAATTTGAATTTTAGAGTTGCAGGGCTGCAGAAGCTCGGTGCCTTTGACAAACAGGCCATTAGTGACTGGATTACGACCCGCGCAACATGAGACTGAAAATGGAAAGGAACTCCACTTTCCTCCATCTCACAAAAAACGTTCTCCTTTATGGGGTAGGGGGGTTCTCATATTATCTGAAGCTAGTTAATATTTTGTAATCTGATGAAGTGTAGTTAAGTGGCAATTTAGTTCTTCAACTACAGAATGGAGCCTATTACCAAGAGCGGTTAAGGGAAGTCTGTCCTTGGAAGTTTCTAAGCGTAGGCTAGACAAAACCTGATCCTGCCTTGAGCAGGGGGGGTTAGACTACGTGACCTTCTGAAACCCTTTCCAGCCCAGTTTTTATAGGAGTCTATGCCCTATACCTTTAAAATGATCTGTGAACCAAACACAGATTAAAATAAAAATTAACAAGTACTTATGTAAAGGAAGGCAGAATTTAATTATCACTGTGAAAAGCAGTAATAATTTTCAAAGAGGGATAGATAGATAGATAGATAGATCACTCTCTATATATATCTGTCTATAGATAGGTAGATATAGATACGATAAAGATATATATAGATCTATCTATCTATCTAGATCTAGATAGATAGATCTATATATATAGATAATAATACACTGTAACTACTAGATCTAGATAGATAGATAGATAAATCAATCTATATATCTGTCTGTCTGTCTATAGACAGCTAGATATAGATCTATCTATCTATCTATATCTAGATAGATAGATATGCAAACCGGGTGTCACATGCATATACACACTAGGCCTCTGAAAATGTACCTTTGGCTCCTGTGCCATTTTCAGGTGGTCTTGAGAATTTAATAGCCATGGGCTGGGAATATGAAACCAACCCAAGGTATTTAGATTCTAATTGTCTTTCAACAAAATTTGGTCATCTAAGGCTCTTAGATCCCTTTGAGAAATCCCACTCTTAAAATACTTTTAAAACCATGAGTGTGGGTCTAGTTTGTTGGGGTACACCAGCAAAAAAGGAGCAAGATGAGATGTGCTATGACTAACGTCCAAAATACAGCACACTCTTCACATTTAAATAGAACATCTCTGTTTTCTCTCTGATGAGCCATGTATCAGCACTGCTTCGACTAGAGCTGTCCCAGTTCCTGCTGATGGCTTTTACCATACTCGTGAGACTGTAAGTACAGTTTGTACTGTACATCTTACAGCTGCTTTGGATTTCATTAAATTTTCCAACTTTTCAAAGAAAAGTGCTGACAGGTAATGTACTTCTAATGACAGCTAACGACTAGGATCTAAGGAAAAAGTGTGGCCAAACTGACCGTGTGTACAAATGATACTGAACTATTGTCCTTTCTCCAAAAATATTCACTAGCTGTTTTCTTTTAAATTATTGTTAGTAGCTGATTTTTGAAAGTGAACTATGTTGAGAGAAAAAGGCAATGAAATGTTGAAGAAAGACACTGTTGAATGGAAAGACAAAATCAAAGAGTATCCCCCCACCTTCCCCCCCGAGTTGTTTTTGGTGAAACAACTTTTTAAATGGAAAAAAAAAAAGCCTGAAAAGTCAGAATCAAACAGATATAATTTGAGACTCTCTCCCAAATGAGGGGCTCATGTTACCACTGCTTTTTCTAAATGACCCCCTTTGTTTTATTTTACAGAATGTAGTGGAAAATCTTTAGGAAATACCATTACGGTAAGTTTGTTTGAAAAAGAAAATGCATTGCCTTTCTACTAAGATGAAACAAATGATAATTGTTGATTTAGGAAAGAAATAAAAATATGTTCATATGCAAAAGGTCCGACTCTTATGCTACTAAGGGCATTTTATACTATTCTACCAGTTAAATACAGTCTAGACTTAAATTAAATTGAAAGTCCTCTTATGCTGCCAGAAAGATGTAAAGAAGCCTTAGAGTAGATAGAAATCAGACTCAAATGCTTTATCTATACTAAGAGAAAGAGATTCTTAAAAAGATCTTCCCAGAGCCACCCTTTCTAGCCGTTAAACAAGCACCAAACCTCACCAACCTCATCAGCAGCAGCAAACTTCCTGTGGCCCAAAACACACCGAATGGATCCAGACCGTGCCAGGACAAGAAATGCAAAACCTGCCGACATCTCCACCACTCCCAGATTCACCACACCCCACAACAGACCTATCAACAGTCCTGGATTTTTCCCCAGCACCTCCAGAAATACAATACATCTCATCCAGTGCACTGAATGCCCTGCTGAAAAATATATAGGAGAAACCAAACAACAACTACGTACCAGAACTAACGCACACTGAAAATCTATCAACGACAAAAATACCCAATTACTTGTGGGTGCACATTTCTCTCAAGAAAACCACTCTCTCTCCCATCCTCAAAGGGAATTTAGAAAACACCTTTCACAAATGAGCCTACGAGCTTCACTTCATCAACCAAAAAATCATGGACTTAAATATAGACATTGGATTTATGGCACATTATAACTTGCCTAACTTCTGATGCCCATGTGATACCATCTACTATTTACAAGCTACATCTTATAACCAGGTCTACATTCCCCTTCTCCGCCCGTCCCCCCCTCCGGCCAGGTGTTTCTCACCCAATGACTGCCACAATTTGTATTTTCACTGGGTGCATCTACACATGAACATTTACTGTGCAGTAACCAAAAATTACTGTGCATTATGGATGCGCATCTACACATGCATACCTGTACTGCGCAATAACTATGGCGACTTATGCCGATTAGTTACTGTGCAGTAATGCACCTGTAGACTTATTATTGCACAGTAATACTGTGTGTGTGGACTGACTTGGGACTAACTTTACTCCCAAGTCAGTCCAAACACAGCGTTACTGAGCTTGAACACCTGCATGTGGAGATGCCGGTGTAAATCTATTTATTGTGCAGTAAGTTACTGAACAGTAAATTTACTGTGCAGTAAATGCACATGTAGACATGCCCACTGACTGGGATTTTTGCGTACCAGCTTCTGGCTTCTATTCTAGTCCATCCCATCCAGGAAGAGCACAGAACAAGTGCAGATGCTTCCTCAGCCTGAAGAAAGGTGTTTGTACCCAAAAGCTTGCAACAAAGACTTTTTCCAACTATTTTAGTTTGTCTAAAAAAGATATTGAATTTACCCAAAGAACCTTGTTTTCCTATGTCCTTAGATCAACATGGCTACAACCAATACCTCTTCTCTATACTAAAGAACTCTAGGAACATTTTCCCAGAGATGACAGAAATAAGCCAACTGATTTAACATTAGCTGTTAGCTTGCAATATTTTTACTACCATATGAATTAAAATTAAACTGAAAGAGCCAACAATAAAATTGTCTCAAAAACTCACATTTCCCCAGGTCCCCTAAAGCAAGCATAACATTACTCCTTTGAATACCTTTGTCAATGACAATATTGTATCTGGTATTTGCTTGATAAAACTTTATCCCTTAAAAGGAGAGGTAATCAGAAAAGTGAAACCACGGATTTGGATACAGGGCTGGGAATATGAACTCTGACCCAGACATTGCCCCTGGTGTTTTGTTGTCACCTGAATTAAATTCCAAGTGGGTGCCGATTATCTACCATCTGTGGCTATGGCAGGTGATTAACTAAAACATTTTAGGTAAATCCTGGACTTTTTTTGTTGTTCCCAATGAAAACAGAATCTGCTTATACTTAGTTGGGGCTGCACTGCACTGGTTTTTGTTTTCCCAGGCTGAAATAAAAGGGATGGGCTTTTCAGTGTGCAGATTTGAGTGGCACCCAAAGTACCCTGAAATATGTTTCTGTGCCTTGATTCCAGAAAATATCAAAACCTCTTCCAGTTGCATCACAAAAAACAAAGGGCTGTCAATATTCTGCAAAAGACAGTTGAGAACCTTGAGACTTCAAGTTTCTTAGATATAATTAATGTAGGCTCTGTTAAACTGATGAATTATAACAGCATTGCTAACCACCGCAGGAAGGCCAGGTGAATTCATTGCCTCTACTCCAGAATATTGCAGGATTCTGGTTCTTGTGTGTCATGGTCTGAAACTCTTGACATTGTACGGGGCTGGGGAAAGGCAGCATGAGAAAAAGAGGGAAGGGAATAATTTTGTATATGCATCAGTATGAGGGTATATGTGTGAGAGAGACTAAGACTATAGGGCTGAGTCTTATTTGTGGGAGATTCCCTATTTATACCACTTTTATTGCTAGCTGTAGTGTGGAAGAACGCCTAGTGTGAGTGTGAATCAGACCCATCGCAATTGTTTCCTAGGTGCTATCTGCCCTGGCAAGGAATACAAGATGTTCACTTCTTTGAAGGAGAAGTAATAAATGTAGGCCATTGTGGTACTAATTCTATATTTATACAATGTCTCTCATATCCTGAATGATCCCCCAGTGTTTATAAACTTAAATAAAAACAATATATAAGCTATAAACAGGGATCGCTTTCCCCTTAGCTGAAATGCAGCCAATTCTCTGCATCTCTTTAGTAGCATACAGCAATGCTGAACAACACTTCAGAGCAGGGAGTTAATCCCCCTTTTTTTGGACTTCATAGTTTCATAGTTGTTCAGGGCTGGAAGGGACCTTACAGCTCATTGGGTCCAGCCCCCCCGCAGACGGAGTTTAGGGAGACTTGAGACTAATGATCAAATTAGGGATTTGTCTACAACATTGTCAACACCTTAGTCTTGTCAACAGTCCAGGGGGAACTTTCATGACTGTCCGGGGCTCAGACCTTCCTTAGATATCACATCTAGTCTCTGCCAATATCGTAGTACCTGCTGAGACCATAGTGAGTCTCGTTTTGGGACTGGACTGCCTGGGACACCTCCCACTCATTGAATTGTTGCCACTTCCTGGAGAAGGTATTTGGTTGTGAAAAGGTTTGCCAACCAGGAACTGACGAGCAAGAGACATGAACAATATAGAAATCAGTCTTAGGAAAATATATTTTAATCCTGTGCTCTAAGACAAATTAAGCTTTTCCTTCTAGCAAAATGACAGAGAAATACCCAGTGGCTTGGCTGTTTTCTGTGGAACCAGCAGTGCAAAGCGGAAGCGATTAAGGTGCATGCCACAGGCTTGATCCTGCTTTTATACCACTTATGGGCAAAATCCCCAACAACTTCAGAGACAGCAGAATAGGTTGGTGTGAAGTGCTTTTGAAAACCTCATTCACTGTTTCTCACACACCCAAAAGGATGGGGCAAAGGAAATAGTCTCATTTCTGTCTTTGAATCAACGGGCAATTCCTTTTAAAGTCAGCTTGCTCACTACATTCCTCAGAAGGGTCCTTGAAATCTGGCAACAAGACAGGGCTTTAGGGGAATAAGTACCACTCACTTGCATGGCTTTGTTTCTCATGGTAGATTTCTCTTCCCCTTTCCCAGGACATTTCCTACATTTGACTGAGCAACGAGTGCCTCCATGGGAAAGAACAAGTATCCTGCACGTTTCAAGAATGATCTTTTTCCCAGCTCCTCCTTTTGCTTCAAGTCCTCACCTATTTCTGGGTTCAGTCACTCAGAAATGTTGTGTCCTAGAGCAACAGCACTTCTGTACTTGAATTCACCCCCAAACAGTCATTTATTTAACACGGTGTCTTGGATTTTCCCTTTCAGTTCAGTTTTCCCAACATCATTGCTGGAAAGTAACTTGGGCCAATACTAAACATGGAAAATCATTCCCTCACCATATCAAATATACTACATTCTTGGCTTCTGGGCCATTGGGCTTTTTTGATTATATTAACATGGGTCTTCCAATCTCATTCATCCTTAATCAGACCCCTGGAGCAATCATTTACCAAATGGAAACATGGGAATATGTTGGTTTAGGTGTTCTGGAAGTTAAGGCACTTGTAGATGAAGCACTGTCCTTTCCCAGTTGCAAAAATTGCTATGTTTTATTTAAGTAGCAGCATATCTCTAGTCCCACGTGACGTACAGTTCACTTCAGCGGTATCTTTTTTTAACTAAAAGGATAAAGTGAAAAAGAGAGAAAAAGGCTATTTTAATCAACTGTCATCTCAGACGAGGTTGCAGATCTGAACAAGGTATTTATTATCAGGTTATTTCCTTAGGATCAAATTGAGCCAAGAGAAGTCTGGTACGAGTTAAGGTCTGTTTCAAATCCCTCCTGAAGGTAGAGATTTATGCTAGGAAATGACCTAACTGTAGGACAGGGGCTTAGTCAAAGGCAGGGATTAATGACTTTGCCTTTGCAGTAAGCATTGTTGGTTACAATATATATATATATTTTAGTTACACTGAACTCTCGCAGTGAGAACAGCATCAGATTTTTGCTCACATAACTGGCCCAAAGCCCCCAATTGTTTCAGAGAAGAAAGGAAATGACATAGTGGGAGTTTCTAGGACATTAGCTCTTGCTGCCAGTCTCGGAGAATGAGAAGCAACCCCTCCCTGAGCCAGCTTAAGATGAGGTAGGTGAAAGAGGAGTGCCCTCAAAAATATCAGCATTAGGAAGAAAGGAGCAGTCTCACATCCTTATCAAATGCCATTGAACTCGATGACTTAGCACACGCACTACCCGCTATGTGTTTATTAAAAGGAACTCAGCTCACCCGCTATTGCTGGTGGGACTCTTCCGATGCCCGACATTTAGCACTTGTGTTTGCCCAGTCTACCAAGGGTTGGGCTCCGATTCATAGCGCTGTTTTCTCACTCATCAGCTGATCCATTATGATGTCAGCAGTGGGAGAAGGAAGGCTTGGTGTCGTGCTGCTCGGAAACGGGATGCTAATGACATAGCGTCTTGTTGACCAGCCCCTGCCAAGTGTTGGGTGGTGTCGGTTGCCAAAGAAATAGCTCTTTGCTGCTACGTTGTAGGAATCGATCCAAGTCAGTCTGGACCTAGAAGCTGTCCAATGATCTGTTATGAAGGGAGTTTTGAGCATGCATCCTGCTCCCAATGGGCAGACAGTCACGTCACAGAGGCAACCGGGGCAAATGGCATGAGCTGGAGACCTAGCTGGTGTTTTTAGCAGAGTCCAGGGCTGAACGGATGGAGGGGCTGTGGAGTCAGCGTGGTAAGTGCATGGGAGGGAAGGGAAATAGGAGCTACGGAAATTAAAAACGGGAAAAGACCTTTGAGTTCATTTTCTGCCTGAGTCAGATTATGGAGCCCTTTATTCCCTAGTGAGCTGTCCAACTGTGAGTCTCAAATGATTGGATTTTCACTCTTTCCTTGAAGACTGTCCACTGTGTTTCACTCTTACCGACTTAGTTGCAAACTGGGTTTTCTTTAGAGTTGGCTGGATGATATTCTCTTCAATGTCCTCATCAAAAAAGGCAAACAAAAAAACCTCTGACAACTTTTTAATCAGGCTGGAGAGTTTTAGCATGCTTGCAAAACCAACCCATCGCTCGGTTCTGAGACCTGATTCATCACCGCTTTCTACTGGTGTGTCCCGGAGACTCGCTGTGTGGACATAGCTCCTTTTCTCTTTATAGCATCCAAATCATTTACATAACTGTGTAAAAAGCACTAAATTATCATCCAAGACATGCAGCGAGCATTCCACATGGAAACTATTTCTCCTTTCATGCGCGCTGATCATTGACGTATCCACTGACATAACGCGGTTATTCCTGCAGTCTATGATCAGTTTGAAATGTCTCAGAAATATGTCTCTCTGCAGTTAGGGTTTGCCGCTGCTGAAAAATATCTTAATGCTAAAGGTTTGTTTACAAGGAGTTGCTGTTTCCACTTGCCAGAACATTTAAAAAGTTGTTTTTTCCAACCACTAAGTAGATCTAAACATTAAGTGTTTCTTAAGTTGGTTTTCCAGCTCCTGGGCTGTTATAAACATTAACTTTTGTTGGTTTAAGGCAAATAAAACAAACAACCCAAAAAAAGAAAAGTTGCTGCTTCCACTTAGCCACTCAATGTAAAAAAATAATATTTTTTAAAGCAGCTTGATTTTAAAAGGCTCCTTGTGCAATATTTCTTTCATTCACATAAGAAAGTGCAGGGTTATGTTGATGAAATGTTTCGTTGTTTTTGTTGGCTGCCACCGTAATGCTTGCATCCCAGGGAAGCTGGCTTTCCCCACTCCCACTGATTGAAGCGATATCTGCTGGGCTAGGGAGGCAGAGCTGATAAGCCTCAGTTCTCTTGCTGCTGACTTGAGCTGATAGAAGCGTGATTCATTTTTGCCTTCCTTAACACGTGGGAGAGAAAATGAGGTGGAGTGGGGAATCAGTATTTAATGTTCAGAGTGGGTTTTTGTTTTTTTTTTGCAAAAACATTGACCGAATACATCATTCCATATAAAAAGAAGTTTCTGATTTTCTTGAAGATTAAGAAAAGAGTCCACGTACGATGACATAGGATACAGGCCAAATTCTGTTCCTGCTTCTACTGATGCTAATCCCTTGGACGTCGAGCAGAACGTGTTCCAGCTTTTGTGTTAATGAGGTGGAAATAAATGTCTCTGTGACCCTGCACATGGACTTTTGAAAGTGTTGCTCCGTAAAGGGTGTCTGCTCTGCTAACATAAAATTGAATATACAAACTCAGTTGACTTAGGCAACACATCAGCCTTTTGATGGTTATTACTTTCCATTACTGTAGTTGACCTATATTTTAAACAGCTCTATGAATATGAACCTTCAAGTGGGAGGTTAGCCTATGTCCCTAATCTGCAGATAATCATCTCTGAAGAGTTTACAAGCCCACTTGGGTGGGTACATCTCCCTGCATCTTTAAAGGCCTTTGCAAAGCTTGTTTAGATTTTCAAAAACAGCTGGTGACATTGGATGCCTTGACTTTTAGGGAGCCAACCTGAGGTAGCATCTGATGAAGTAAGTTCCTGCTTAAAAAAGCTTACACATCTCTGACATAGTTGATCTATAAGGTGCAGCTCCTCCCTGCCTGACTTTAGACTAACATAGCTAATTACTTCTCTGTTCGTCAGCATATCTCAGATCTCTTACTTAAAAGTCGAGGCATCTGAAAGCACTATCCGATGAAGTTTGCTGTTGCTCTCTGAAAGCTTCTGCATCTCTGATTTAGATATTTTATAAGATGCCTGGCTCATAGATGACCTTGAAAATCTGTTTCCTTTAAAGCATGTCATTCTGCGCAACCAAAGATCCAGGGATTCGCGGTTGCTGCTCACTTCCCAATAGCAGAGTTCAGCCTGTTAATTTATCTACCCATGAACAGGCTTGCACTGAGCCAAAAGGCACAAGGGAGTCCCACATTGTAGCCACACATCAAGAATATGTGGAGTCTCTGTTAGCTGATAGTCTAAGTATTTGGCCAGACCAAAGACAAAGTGGGGACGCTGTGCGTCTTAAGCAAGTCTCATAAATGGAAGCGATCTGGCTAAGAAACACTGCTCTGTTTTGATCCGCTGCATGGGAACAGCCTGTATATAGAGCAGGAACAAACTAATATGGAGACAGGTTTTGCTTCCCTTTCTCATGCTCTTCAAGCACACTCATTGAAATCAATGGGATTGTTCATGGGCTACAGACTCTAGCTGAGAATCTGGTGGAAGGAGGCTAGTTTTGATGCTGTGCAAATCCTTGACCAGCAGACGCAAGGTTTCCTTTTGGGTTTAGACAGTCCCTAAGAAACAAGTGATTAATAAACACCCTCTACTATTATAATCCAGACATAATGGGCTACCAGAAGCTAAAGAAATGCCTAACTCCTATAAGAATAGACTTATTAGCTTGATATCCTACTCATGGATAATATCAAATGATTCCTCCTTGCACAAGATTTTTATTTATGGATTTTTTTGTCTCTGATGATATTAAAGGACTTCTGACATTGATTTCCACAATGAGATCCACAAAAGCATAGGGTGTCTTCATTAGGGTCAAAACCTCACAACTCCCACCAGTGCTGGAATTAGGACATCTAAATCAAGCCAAATTGGCTGCTAAATATTATATGGGCACTTGGAAAGTCACATTGTCCTGGCTCATTTTTTATGACTTCACCTTTTGTCCCTCCTCTGTGTTGCTTTTTCTCGCTCTCCTCTTTGTAGGAAAAGTTATAGGGTTGAAGGCCAATCAGGATGTATGGTCATCAGTGCAAATGAAGTTGAATCTGCAGAACTGTTTCTTTAACGTATGAAGAAAAAAAAAAGAAACCTCACTTAAGGAAATTCTAGTGAAACAAATCCAAATCCTACTTCCATGTTTCCTCCTTTAATTGTGCTGGTTTTTATTGGGCTAGGCAGTAGGTCAATACTAACATGCCTCCAAATACAACAGTGTCACAGAGTTTTGGATGTGATTTAGGAGTACAAATTAATTGCCACTGCTCCCATCCTGTCCTTACAGTCATTTGGCTATATCCAGATTGAATCTTCTAGGGTTCAAAGTTGTCTTATGTAACATTTTCATTTTCTTGATGCTGTTATGGACATTGCAGGATTTCATAATTTGTATTTTCTTTTTCTTTTTTAATTAAAAAGATTTTTGGTCTTTCATCTTTTTGAACATTAAGAGATGTCTTCCCCCTGAATTTCTCACAAAATGTATTATTATTATTATTATTCAGAATAGGCTGTTATCAAAACAAGTCCAAGGAAGTTTCAAATGGAAAATTTCAAGAGCCACCTTTAGTAACACCAAAGCAACCTGTAACAAGAGCTCCCTTCAGCCATTTATTTATTCTTAAGTCTTATCCATCCTGTCCCTGTTCCTGTCCCACTTTGTATTGAGAGGATGGAAATATGAACACAGTATCCAACTTTTTCATCATCCCAAATTCATTCTCTGGCTTTCCATCTGACTACCCAAAATATGAAACACCCCTCAGCTACTTTTATTTATTTTGTATTCTTTGGACCCTACAGACTCACCTGTGTAGGAAATACTTACTTGCTATTAAACTTTATTACAGGACATGGTTTGTAACTGGTCATTGTTTGGAAACACCAAATCAACACACCCAGGTATACATGAGTCATGTATTTTTTTTTTTGCGCCTTCATCAATGGCTATTCTTTTCTTTTTAAATGGACTTGAGCATTTTATTGATTTCTTTACAATGATCCTATCATTTTTGGGAGGTGGGGCGAAGCTCATGGCGTCTGGACTGAGACTTTTTAAAAGGATTTCCAAGGAATTCGGATGCCTACCTGTTTTTCTCCTTTGAGAAGTCCACCCACTATTTTAAGCCACGCTTCAGGAAAGCACTTAAACATATGCTCAACTATAGGAACATTTTGTACTCCCATCCAAGTTGAGCTTTGCAAAATTTGTGCAGTTCAAGAGCTTATCCTGACTCAGGACCTGTCTCCACAGAAGTGGTAGTAGCAATGGGATGTTCCTGCATGGCCCATGATAGATTTTGCAAAAGGGACACTGGGATCCCCAATTCACTTCACCACAGCTAGCAACATCTGCAGTGAAAGGAAACACCAAGTATTTGCTATTCACTGGGGCTGCAAAAGGGTCTGTATCCCCTTACCATGGTGGCCCTTATTTAAATCTCTTAGCTTTTGCTTGGAGGTCCTTTCCCTTCAATCTGAATATGGTCAATTGATACCCCCTCAACAAATATCCCCACTGCCTCCGACTTCAGAGGTCAGATGGAAAATAGCTTAGATCAGGGAAGTAAGACTTGCTAAATATTACTTAATTCATATTGTCTTCTATATGAACCTCACAGCATATCCCAGGAACGTATTGGGCGATATATGTCAAATACCCAATGGGCAAAGCCTTTTGATACTTCCTACACCAGGATGAAAATCTTGGTGTATGCGGTTTGTGCCGATTGGCACAAACTAGAACACCAATAAAATCATAAGGAGGCCATACCCCTCCTATACTAGCTGATCAGATCATCTGCCTGATTTATACTAGCTCCTCCCCAGGAAGGCGTTTTGATAGGATATCAAATGGCTTCACCAACTGTGTGTCTAACATATATCACTCATCACTCTGGGCACTAAATCATTCTTGCACATCTGCCCAAAATCACTCTGAATTATAGTGAATATGATGTCATCTTCATTCCCTGGAGGTAACAACTTTCTGGCCAGTGACAAGGAAGGAGCTGGTAAAGAGCGTGAGCCATGGGCTAACTCTGTGCGTATTTACACATGCGCACCCAATCTTACAAGCAACGTGGATCTTTTTTAGGAAATGCAGATGCATTTCCCCCCGATAATTGGGAACAAGGTGGGTACATTCCTCGAATGGGTATTTTTCTATCTTGCAAGCTCCTTGGCACAACTCTGTATTTTGAGAGGTCTATTCTAATCCAAGGTCTCCTGGTCAGCTCTTAAGGATGGTTTTCCTCTCTGAGAACCTGGATTGACTAGTTGGAAATATGACTTAGAGCAGGAGCCAGTACATACTGTAACTTCTTTCTGATCTGCAATCCAGTACAAATACAGAAACTGAGCTTTATGCTTTGTGGTTCGAGAGTGAAAGACGAGCAAAGCAACTTGGAGATGTTTATATAGTCCCCCCCCCCCCCTTTTTATTTTTTGACAATACCAAAGAGGGAAAAAATATTTACATGCTAGAGAGGATGTTTTACCAGGGTAGCTTCCTATAGAAACCTCCAAGTTTCAAGTGTTGGTAGAATGACTGCTCTTTGTATCCCCGATTGGTCCCGTGTTTCTCAGAAGAAAGAACAAAGATATTGTTATTGTGTAGGACTTTGCATTTCAGTCATAAAATCAGACCACATTTCACCCAAACAAAGCATCCTTGCTTTGGATCACATACTTTTCCATCTGATTACTACAGATGGTACAATTTCTGGTTGGGCAGGTCATGCGTACATGAGGGACATTTCTTTCTGTTCCACGCTAAAAATACAGTTACACTGAAATGGTGGGTGGATGAAATACAAAAGATTTCAACCACCTGAATAAATATTTTGAAAATAAAAGAGTGGCTAGAGGAGCAGGCTGGGAGTGAAGATTCCTGGGTTATGTTCCTTGTCCTGTCACTTGATCATTATGTGAACTTATGCAAGTCCTTTTAACTGGCATATAACTTTAGTACTTCCATTTTCGGGTGCCAGCTTTTGACCAGGTAGACCCCCATTTTTTCCACTTTGTACTATGTTGCTATTGTCAAGTGGTTTGAAAGCCAGCACAGTTGACCACTGGGGAGACATTGAGGCTGGAGATGTCCTCGGTTGATTTAGAGGTCATATAATGGCTATTATCTGTTATCCTCCAGGTATGTTATCTTTGTGCAGGTAACATACCTAGAGGATTTGGTTGGGGCTTCTTTAGGCCTGAGCAATCCCTACTTTAATGATCTCTTGATCCCACTGATCACCTGTGACAGCTTCGATACATTATATTACAGCACGGGCAAAGTGCACAACCAGCACTTTTACTTACCAACTCCCATTTTTGGGGCTGCATTGCGCAGATGGCTCAGCCACTACTGGGGATCAGATCCCTGGTGCCAAAATTTAGATAAATCCAAGGCAGCAAAAAATTAGGGACCATAACATCTGGATTATATTTAGGTACTGAAATGATTGGTCAGCTTTTCAAGTGCTGGACATCCAGCAGCTCTCATTGGAATTGATGTTGGCGTCTTGTGTGCCTGGGCCAGCAAGGTCCCTTGAGAAAGAGAAATCTTAGGGAGACAATATAGCAAGATGGATTTTTCTAAGCTTCAAAAAGACAAGACAGACTATGGTTTCAGTAAAATGAGCTTCCTTGCCCATGAAACAGCTCAGCCAGAACAAAGAGGCCAGAGCAACCTTATGTTCTCGAGCACATGGCCTTGTTCAAAGGTAAAGCAGGCCATTTTCAGATTCAGAGTTACGGACCCAAGGGAGCTGCCTGTATCCAGAACAAATCAGTGTGTATATGGGGGGGGGGGGGGGGGGGTTTTGGGAA
>NW_017728991.1:4274988-4279584 GCF_001723915.1 Gavialis gangeticus | reverse complement strand
GGGGGGGGGGGGGAGGATGATTTAGGAGAATATCAGAATTAAGGCCTTTCCTCATAACTGCTTTATTTTTTTCCACTGCTTATTTTGAACAAAGGAGTGTGCTCTATCAAAAGTCCTTTAGGGAGAAGGTTGTTCCTCTCTCCCCCCCTCCAATGGAAAGAACAATAACAGACCCAGAAATTAATGGATTGTCTGCATTTTTTTCTAGATCACAATCAAAATCTAATGCGTGGGTACTTACACATGCACATGCACACACACGCACACTTCTGTTCCTTAATCAGCTTGGAAACATTACCAAAAAGTGTGGCCCATGCCATGCTCCAGCCTTCAAAAGAAATCAGATAAGGAAATGAGAAAAAACACATGAGACAACATCATGAGCTACCTGTATTTTATAACATCCACTCCAGTTCCAATTTCATCCACTTAGCAGCTTTCTTCTTGTGGAAATAATTTAGGCCTGAAAGTCAAAGGCAATGGAGGAAATATCTAAGCGATGAAATGTCAGGTCGCTTTCCAAAAGGGTTCCAATCTCCAACCACATCAAGAGGGGTGTCTAAAAAGACCATCAGGATTTAGGTCAATTAAATGTTTTTCTTTTTCTATTTTTGCTTTGGAAAGCATCATCAAAGAAGTGCTCAGGGTTACTGTGAGGTTCTCTCTCTCAATCCTGAAAACCTTGCTTTTCAACTGCAAGATCTGTTGTTTTGCTTTTTGCCTGTTTTTTAAGAATTTTTATATTATATAAAGAACTATTCAAGTTATTCCCAGCAAGCAATTGCTGAAAGTTGAGATATTGTTGTTCTTATTTTATTTTATTCTGTGGGGAACATGACCCCGACCAGCCTTACAAGTTGAAGGCTGAATGAGAACATGAAAACATGGTTTTAAAAATGTGATCCAGGGTAGCAGGTGATCTTTATTCCTGTATAGAGGTTAGCATATTGCCAGAACACAATGTAAATCTTATGTAAGTCCTCAATATAGAGACTTAAAGGTCAAGTGAATGCCACGTGGGACTGTGATAGGAAGCACTGCTATGGACACCCCTTGCACGCAGTTGTTCTTATCCTCCTTGGCATTTACCCAGGGCACATTCAGCACAGCTCTCAGACTAACAGCCTTGGGCATGCTTATTAGAAGAGTTGCTTTACAGGTTTTTGGTACTTGGCAACCATGGAGCGAGAGCAAGTGCATAGAGTATGTTTTACGCCCACCTGCCCTAGCATGGCCGGATATGGTGTTCACATGTCCAATGAGACATGTATGTCTTGTGATGGTCTCCAAGGAGCAAGTTTCACCTTTTCAAGTTGCTCCTTATACAAGCTCTGAACCATTTAGTATCGTCTGTGCCACCCTGTTCTGCATTCTGCCTAATTTAATGCAGGTATTTGAGGAAGAATGTTGTAAAATTAGGCCTTTGATAAAATCTGAGTACTAGAATAAAAAAAGGATTTGGATTTGCACATAAAGAAGCAGCCTGTAGATTTTCCAGAATCAGGTATTTCAGTTTATAAGAGACTTGGGGGAAAAGGTGGCAGATCTAGATCCATTTTAATGGGTGATTGAACAGATTCCCAACGCCAACACTGAGAAGTACTTGAATCTATAGTCTGTCTTCTGTTTTTGCTCAGCATCTGAAATAATGGGACCCTGGAGCCCCACATTTTGTATGAAACTTATTACTGCTATTGTATAACAGTTACTACTACTTCATGGTAGATCATTAATAAAAAAAATTATTGTTATTATTTACATTGCTTCAGTGCCCAAGAACTCCAGTCATGGACTAGGGTGCTGTTGCCCTGGATAACATGCAAACACAATAAAATGGTTTGACCTTTGGCTGTATTCATGCAGCTCTTTTCAATGATTTTGACTCTATCAGGCTCTGGGAACTGAGTCAATATGGAAGAATTGCTCTGTGGATAAACAAGCAAGGCAGAGGATTTCAATCAAGACTCAAGCCAAATGAAAAAAAAAAAAGAGTGGTATTCTCACTAGCTCCATTTCAGCATTTCCAGCTGATTTGGAATGAGCCGGGGGTGTTTGATAGAAGACTTAAAAATACATGGATACTGCCTGATGGAGAAGGGATGCAGCCGGGGGGTGGGGGTTTAACCCTTAATATGCTTATTTTTCTTACAAATGACTGCATGGAAGGTTGAGCGTCTATGCTGGTTGCCTGCAAAAAGTTCATTTTCTTATACCGCTGGCATTTTCCAAGTCTTACTGCTGTAGTTATGAAGTAGTATCTGGCATGCTGCATCCATGTTCTTGGAAAGATGAGAGGCTAAATATGATTTCAATGTACACTAGCATTAAAACCACAGTGAGTACTGAAGTTAATGCAACTACTCCGGGTTCGTGCTGGCTGCAGTGGGGTAGCATCTCAGATTATTCTCACTGGGACGTCATTTGGACTGTGCATAGGTGCTCGAGTTAAAGAGATAAGATGCTTCTCCTTTTGTTCCCCTCTGACCAAGGTGCTAATTGTAGTCCCGGTTCTTGTGCTCACTTGTTTGAAGGTCACTGAATGAGGTAGCAGCCCAAGCCACAAGAAAATGTTGGAGAGGCATCTGGACCAGACTGAATACAGAAAGGATGAAACACATGCAGTACAGATGCCAGCACAAGGCAAACCGCGGATGTACAGTTTTAACTTATAGGTGAGGCTTCAGCACTGCACAGATCTTGTGCTGTCCTTCAGTATAGTGGCGCACATCACTTATGATGGTAGTTATGCAAATCATACTGCCCACCACATAAACCAGTGCCCCGTAAGCATGACGGAGATTTAACCCTTGTGTAGGTAAAACAAAGATCCTGTGCAAGCAACTGGATTTTTTTTAACGCTATCTTGCAAAATCCTTGGGAAGAAGAGAAGGGAAGGACTCCTATTCCCCACAAAACTGAACAATGCTGGACTATGTAGCCTGGGCTTAGGGATTTATTATTCAGTGGGTTTTAAACTCTGATTCTTTCAGTTATATTTTCTAACTAGTGTGTACAGTCCAATGACTGTTCTCACTAAGCTAATCCCAGGAATCATCTTTAACCTCCCCCTCACCCCCAACTCTTGGCATCACTGTAGGCTACTTATTCCTAAGCCTTTACTTCATTAACCAATAAATAATGCAACCACACTACCACATCTTCACTATTGTTCACTATAGTTCCCTGAAACAACTAGTGTGGGGAGGCAGAAGAGGGCCAACATCACACCTCAGACCTGCAGTGCAGACATACTGTAAGAGTAAATGAAATGCTTGCAAGGAGAAAAGGGAAGGAGAAAGGGACTGGTTGATACCTTGGTGGGTGGCAAACTTTTCTGTGCATTTTCTGCAGCTCTGTAACTTTCTCGAGTTTTCTGTCCTCAGCGCCAGTGGAAGAGGAGGTACTAAAATAACATACTGCAAGGTGATTAAAAGCTTAAAGTGTATTTAAAGAATGCTGAATAACAATAGGTGTGTCATCTAATTTCATCCATCGCATACTTCCACGCTGAAATCGAATATTCCCTGGGGGCAGTACTGTACATCCTCTTTGCCAAAGTAGACCGATCATATGGTAACAGCTGGAATTTAAACGGGTTTACTTTACAAAATATTAGACCTGCCAATCTGTCATCTCTTTCATCTAGAAATATGGAAGCATTAAAGGGAGGGTTTCAGGAGACTTCTGGGCATGGTGAGGTGAAGATGCTTACAAAGCCACAGAGTGCAAAGCCAAGATTCTCCGAAAATCCAAGAAAGTCTGAACAGAGACTGATGGATCACCTACAAAGAAGAAAAGGCAGCTGGCTGGGGCAGTGCTTCCCAGGAAAAGAGGTGTGTTGGTTGGCAGGACTTATTAGGAGATGGGTTGCCAATTTACTGTACATCTAGGAGTGGGAAGAGCAGAGAAAGGTGGTTTTAGCAATGAATCATGCCATGGCTAAACTACTACCTTATGGCAATTGTTCAGGGTTATTTTGTCAAGGATTCTGTTTGGTACGTGCCGATTCCAGTGCACTCTGCCAGAGGATTATTCAAAGGAAAGAAGTTAAGGTGAAACATCTTCCCAAGCCTAGCAGTCTAGTGGGTGTTCATTAGGGGTGTGCAGAGAGGGCCCTATTCGATTAGGATTTGGCCCAAATTGGGGACAGTGATTCAATTTGTTGATTCGGATCACTGTCCCTGATTCAATCTGGCTGAATCTGAAGATTTGATGCTGATTCAGGACATAGACACAGCTTTAAATGTCTTTTCTACATACCTCGATGTACCAGTGCGGTTTGTAAACACTGAGATGCTGGGGCGGATGGAGCGACCCACAGGAGTGTGTGTGTGTGTGTGTGGGGCTGGTGGGGGGGCTCCACATGCTCGGCCCAGGAGGCACCAGTTGCCGAGCCGGGGGGGGTGGGGTGGGGGACCCCTGTGCACTCCCTGGTGGATCTGGAAGTGGATTGGAAGTCCTTTTGGTCCACTTTCAGGTCTGCTGCCAGCTGCTCTGGGGAGCCCCCCGTGCTCCTGTGGGACGCTCTATGCGCCCCAGCACCGCCGCGTGCATGAGCCACCTGCTACCTAGAGGTATGTAGAAAATACATTTAAA
>NW_017728991.1:4252211-4269988 GCF_001723915.1 Gavialis gangeticus | reverse complement strand
ATGTACCAGTGCGGTTTGTAAACACTGAGATGCTGGGGCGGATGGAGCGACCCACAGGAGTGTGTGTGTGTGTGTGGGGCTGGTGGGGGGGCTCCACATGCTCGGCCCAGGAGGCACCAGTTGCCGAGCCGGGGGGGGTGGGGTGGGGGACCCCTGTGCACTCCCTGGTGGATCTGGAAGTGGATTGGAAGTCCTTTTGGTCCACTTTCAGGTCTGCTGCCAGCTGCTCTGGGGAGCCCCCCGTGCTCCTGTGGGACGCTCTATGCGCCCCAGCACCGCCGCGTGCATGAGCCACCTGCTACCTAGAGGTATGTAGAAAATACATTTAAAGCTGTCTCTATGTCTGAGTCGCCGAATCTTTCCGAATCGATTCAAATGTTTCTGATTCGATTTGGAGAGATTAAAGGGTCCTCCGATTCAATCTGGATTTGGAGATTCGACCACCGAATCGGGCTGAATCTCTGCCGAGTCAAATCAGGAACCGAAGCTTTGCACAGCCCTAGTGTTCATGGTTAGGGCACATCTGGTTCTGTAACCAGAAACGCATAAAGGGGTGTTGTGGCTAGCATCATGCTCAGCTGCTTGACTCCCCAAGTGACTGACCAGGTACTCCTGGGTGAATCCTTTGACATGAGTCCAGGGCATGGCTAAACCCACTCTTTTGGCAAGGCAGAAAAGCACCCTAAAAAACAGCCAAACATCTCAATACTTTGCCATAAAGAACCTGGCTGTCTGCTCAGAACCATATCATAGGACAAAAATGTAGTATTAGCATCTACAGACTTCTGCTGTGGCAGATGTAACATTAGGCTGCTTTGAAAGGGTGCGAGGAAATTTCTCTCTCAGAAGCACGAGTCAGCTGAACTGATACAACTGTTGTGTCTGTCCACTCCTATAGTGAAATAGTGGAGTTAAGCCCTGGGTCATTTTAAACCTGAATGAAACAGGCTTGAAGTTATGATAATTTAGTTTCACTTAGTTTGAAACTGAGAGCAGCAGTCAATGCAGATCAGTTCTCAAGAAATGGAAAGTGCTTCAATTGTATGTCTGTCCAGAGCACGAGTCGGGGAGCTGCAGGGTCCATTACTTTCCAATAAATTAATACGATTGAAGCCCGATGAAACTGAAATCTCTTCTGAGCCCATGCTTAGCCGTGGAAGTAGTGCACTAACACTTTACTCAAGCAGATCAAAGAGGAAAACTACAGTGGGTTTCTGGCTGCATCTAGCCCTTGGTACACACTGAAAAGGATATAGCAGAACAATGGAATCAGAGAAATGACAGACGCAAAAACAAAAAACCAAAAAAACACCAAACAAAAACCAAAAGCCCCCAAAAACAAAAACAAAAAACCTTAGTTCAAGTACTCAATCCCTAGCTGTTGCTTTATTGTTCCCTTATGAGAATTTCTGTATACAGTCGGGCTGTGTAACCATGTGTTTCCTATGACTGTTACCCTGGTTCTACTTCCCTTCCCCCCCATTCCTTCCGACCTGTTACTCCCACGCTCTGCACTGATGCTCACTGAGGCTAATTCAATCCTTCTGAAGTCGGTAGGTATTATTCACCTACCTCTTACAGAGGCAGAAACCAGCAAAAGAATAGCCACCAATGACCTAATGAGAGAATTCACATCAGACCCATTGTGGGAATACAGGACTGCCTGGATCTCAGTCTTAAATGCAGTCTGTAAATGCATGCCTCATCTGAAAATATATGCGCTATGCAGTCTAGCTGTGACTATCCCACATGACGAAGGAGGAGGAGCCTGACAGGCTCAGTTCTTGCATAAATGTTGTTTTTAATGCTACTGAGCTGTTGTTTAATTGTATTTTATAGTATGCAAATGATGATGGGGTGCATAGAATCCTTGGCTATGCACCTTTGCTTTTTAATGTCTAAAAATAAATAATGTATTAATATATTATATAAATATGATATATAGTGTTTAAAGCTATGTATATTATAGAAACATAACATATTTATATATATTTATTAATATAATATATCTAGAAATATATTATATTTATATAACATAAGTATATCAATTTAATTATATAAATATTATATATAGATATATAACATACTTTTCATATTGCCTCCCAAGGCTGCTTATATGAAAGGCTGGACTAAATCAACTTCAAAATGTATTGCAGGGCATGAACCTATCCCAACAAGGAAACCCAGCCTGGTCACCAAGAGCCTAATGAAAAATACAGGCCCAAGGCTTTTTCATTAAAGCATATGTGCCAATGAAATGACAGGCCCTCTAATCCTATAGAGGTCCAACTCATTTACTTACTGTAAGAGGAAATTGTTGTCATTTATTAAATATTTGTCACCACAGTCTTGAGAAATAAAGACAAATAATCACTTTTGCAGAACTAAGGAAGTTGCATTGTTTCAGTCCTCTGTTTGAACTGGTCATTTCCATTTTTGGGTCATATGGTTGGCTATGAATTGGACTAATAAAAGTGAAATGAATGTCTCTCTCTCCCTCTCTTTCCCTATCTCCCCAGCCCTAAATCAATGCCACAAATACTTATATGTAGCAAAGAGCTGATCAACAGCCCAGTAGCATCTATTGACAACAAATCTGTTAGATCCACCTGCCGGAGCCACGCTACAACATGCCGAGTTGGAGAGGTCCAGGCCAGTGGGTCTCAGCCTTCTTAGACTCCTGGCACCCCCCCATAACTGAGCAGCACCCCATTTCAAAAGCTATTGTGTTTATTACAGTACTTACCACCTTGCAGGTGTGGCTGGGCAGTGGGGGCAAAGGAAAGGCCAGGCAAGGGTGAGCCTGAGCCTACACTAATCTCACACCTCTCTTTTTCCTTCAAAGGCACTAGATCACTGGTTTAGATAATGCATATGTAGCCATTCAGGAAAGGAGAATAGAAACCAGTTCTTCAATAACATAGATCTCTGCAAAAAGTACTAATTTGTCATGGGATAAAGTTTTGAAATGGAAGCTCATTGAATCCATCCCTCAGTAACACCCTTGAAAGTCCATTCACATAGACAGAGGCAGCAACAGCATTTCAGTGGCCTTCTTGCTCTAACTTAATAGAAATCTGGCACAATCCAATTAAAATAAAAGCATATGCTCTTAGATTTCATAGACATTAGGGCTGGAAGGGACCTCAGAAGATCATCGAGTCCAGCCCCCTGCCCCAGGGGCAGGAAGTCTCATAGCGTCAAAGGATCCCAGCAAGAAAAACATCTAATTTGCGCTTGAAGGTGTTCAGTGTAGGAGCTTGAACCTCCTCCGATGGCAGGCTGTTCCAGACCTTGGGGGCTCGGACAGTAAAGAAGTTCTTCCTTATGTCCAGCCTGAAACGGTCTTGCAGGAGTTTATGACCTTCCGACCTCATCATCCCTTGAGGGCCTCTGGTGAACAACCGTCCCCCCAGATCCTGGTGAAAACCCCTGATAAACTTATAGGTGGCCACCAGGTCACCCCTGAGCCTGCACTTTTCCGGGCTCCTCTTCCTTTGCCCAACTTGACCTCTGAACATGAAGCATCTTGTACTATGAGGGGCAAAAATGCATCCAGAATATAACATAGGGAATGTAATTCACTCTAGCTTTCCATGAGATAGCACTCAAATTGGTCCATATATGCCAGCACTAAGAGACAACATCCAGAGTTCAGCATGCCTGTAGAAATAGTGACAGGTGGTGACGAAAGGTGTGTGAAAATGTAACACTTATCTCTTCAGCACCTCTGCATGTGCTACAGCTTTGAGCATTTTCAATTTAAAGTGGGTCTACCAAAAGTATTCATATATTACTGATAAATGTATCTGACTTACTAACAAGAGAATGAGCTCGAGCAAACAAATCAAGTTCCAAAAATCCCACCCCAGTTTTTAGACTTTTGGACAGAGGATTGGTTAAGAATGAGAAATATTTAGGGAATTTGTTTCAAACACAATGAGTGGTGTACAGGCTTCTTCCTTGGATATTTTTAGGGATGAGATCTTCAAATCACTCCTAAAAAAGCAAAACAAATTTTTTTTGTGTTTCCCGTTTATCTTTTTTTTTTTTTTTAAAACATTTTGTCACCAGAAAAGGAATGAGAGAACAACAGGGGCAAAAAGGAAGAAGGAAGAACATATTAAAAGCTAGAGAAGTAAAAACCTCAAAAAAATGAAAACCATTATTTTTTTCATTTTTTGCTTAGCAAACAAAAATTTATTTTCCATCAAAAATATTTCTAAGATATTGCTTCTCATCCCGCTCAATAAAAAACAGCGAGTTCGCATGAAAGCATGGATGAAACTTGCCAAAGGGAACTGCATGCATTGGAAGAGTTGCCTTTTTGGCTGTTTCACAAAGTAAACCCGGCTTTGTTTCATGAATGAAGGTGTTGAGAACGCTTGAGCTATGGCATACTTCAGTCTCCAGCAGCAAGGTGCAGCCTTCTCCTATAAATAGTGTCCTGTGTGCCTGATCAACACTGTTAACCAAAAAACCTATAACTGCCTCAAATATTAAAAAGGGAACGGGCCAAATACCAAGATATTTAAAAGGCATTCTTGACGTCAAGCTGTGAAGATCAAATATTCTAACTCCAGGGCTGCCAGTAAGGGTTCCCAACTATTGTCTAGATCCAAAAACCGTTGTACTTGATTTTGTTTTTGTTTTTTGGCATCTAAAATGGGTCTGTTTCTTGGCCCGCTCCTGCTTTTGAACAAAGAATTTTCTACTTCCAATTGCTGATTGGAACTAGAAAATTCTCTAGCTATAATTCAGCTATCTAGCTTTAATTCAGATGTGATGATGGCTGGCATTGTTATTTGACTGCATACAGCTCAGGCTTTACAAACAAGCCTTTTCTGCTTTCTGTTGGTCTTTGAGGTTGATTCTGAATGTGGAGACTCATCCAGGCAAAACAAGTTAAAAAAAAAGAATCTCTACATTCTTAGCAGAAGGGCCAAAATTCAGTGATCTAAAGGAATATCTGCTCATTAGTTATATTTCTTTTGCTTGAAGTTCATTTTTTCCTGTACTGATAATCCCATCATCTGTCCAGAAAGACAGCAGGTCAGTGCACCCATTATTTATCCATTTAAAATCCTCTCCTCTTTGAAGTGTCTACAATTAGTGCCCTCTTTCCTTGAGTTGTACAATGGAAATCCATCTTTCCTAATCAGATCATAACTAATGACTGCTCTGCCATAAACTCTGAAGAATCTTTTTCTTTGGGGCTTAAGCATATCATTCTGAAGGTGTGTCCTCAAGTTAAGGAAAACTAAAAAGTTCCTTCCCATGTGCTTGTAGCTATTTTTTTCTTTTTTCTTTTATTGCAGTCTCTAGTCAAGGTCAAGATCTCATTTTGCTGATCACTATGGAAACAGAGTGAAAAGCAGCCCTTGCCCCAAAGACCTTACAATTTAATTGGCAACGTTTGTAAGAGAGTGGGGAAAAGCAAAAGAGTGAAGGATTCAGAGTAGGTCATAGTACCCTCCCTTCTTGAGTCTTGGTCTTATCTGCAAGAGCAAATTGGCCCTTTGCTGCAATGGTTCTCACAAAATAGCAATTTTAGTTAGATTCTCCCTGAATCAACAGAAGTTTATCACTATATTTCCTTTTGTCTTAAGCACTTGAGTGTGGGCCTTTTGCCATTTAGTGTTTTCACAATAAGCTCCTTACACAATAACTTCATTTGCAATTAACTAACCATATCTTCTTTTTGCCCAGCAAGTTGCTTTATAGAGATACGCGTATAATTTGATTTGCCCCAGAGGTAGATGAGTTACCCGGTTTGACTCCTCTACTTGGAATATGAAATCATCATGGAATTCAAGGGACAGAGAGTGATACCATTGCTCATGTTGAATTATATAGGCAACTGTTGATCCTCTGGATCATGGTGTATATATAACAGGTCTAGTCAGGGGTCTGAAGAATCCACTGGTGGCTGACAAGTTGAACTAGTATAAATCAATACCCATACAAATCAGTGGGATTATCTGTGGGTTAAACCACTTGTAAATGAGAACAAGCCTGTTAGCATCTCGCCCTGTATGATTAAAACTATGGGTGTGGCTACATGTGTTTTTGCATGTGTCTAAACTTAATGTGCATTAAGGCGATTTAGGTGCATGTCTACACGTGCATGCGCTAAGGTACATTAATGCAGTGTGCGGACCAATGTGAGACTAAAGTTAGTCCCAAATCAGTTGACATACACAACATTAATGAACCATAGCATATCTACACATACATTAAGGTGCTTTAGCTATTCACACCTAAATTTGATACTAGCTTTTGCAGGTATCAAATGTAGGTGAGAATAGCCTAAAATTGCCATTTTTAACGTGCATTAAGGGTGTGCACGTGTAGACCATGCCTTAATGTACCTTAAAAATGGCTAATGCACCTTAAAATTGGCATGTGTAGATGCACTCAATTTCTTTCAATGAGGCTATTTGAGTAGTAAGGTGTTATTCACGGTAAGTAGGAGAGCTAACTTGGCTGTCTGACAGAAATCTCTAGATGGATACTTGAACTTTTAACTCCATGGAACAAGTGGAAGTAAATATTATTCATAATGATTCCAAGTTGCATTATCTCTAATGAGGCATTAGAGATAAAAAATACCACATTGTTGTTAAAAAAAAAAGGCATGGCACTATCACTACAAATGTATCCAGCATTGCCTTGTTGATTAAATGTCTGGTGTAGCTGGGATATTATTTAGAGATTTTCTAGAATTTTAAAAAAGCACATATTCCACATTGGTTAAGAAGAGCTCTCATCAGCACAGAATCAGCTTCATAGATGCCATCTGATTAACCGTGCAAGGATCCAAGAGTATGTCTTAAAAAGTCCCCTTGGGTTCCCACTACTGTTGATACCCTTGTTTCTGTACCCAGGGACCTATATAACTTGCTTCTACAATCACCATTCTACAATTACAGTATGTTTTAAATTTTGTCAAACTGAAGCTAAAGGGAAGAGAGAGAAAGAGAGAAAGAAAACTTGGCACAATTCCTGCTGTTCAGATGAATTCACAGCAAGAAAAAATACTACCTGGCTCATCCATACCCCTGATCATCCAAACATGACAGTCTTCAGAGATGTCTGCCTTTTTCCAAATTTAGCAACTGAGTTTGATCCTTTTTGGTCTTTATATCCCAATTTAAATCTAAGATGGGTGCTCATGATTTAATGTGTTGCATGTCCAGGAACACAAAATGTACTGCAAGGTAATGCAGCTGTAGACTACAGTTCACATCTTTGCTCGTAGCCCCTGAAGTACAAATTAGCTAGTCTGGCAGCAAGTCATGGACTGCTCTTATAGAAGTTTTTTTATTCCTCACTTTTATTTTCCATGGGTCTTGCCAAGTGAGAGTCCTCTCCAGGACCCCCTCCCATCCCATCCCAGCCCATCCAATCTCCTGATTCTTCATCCTTGCTTTTAGTTTTTTATTTTCCAGATTTAACTTTGGCTCTTATACCTCTTCCCTTCCATTGGCTTTTGTGGCCTGCTTGCTAACTTGCTTGTGTATTTTATGCATGCCCACGAAATCTTGTCTCTTTGGCTCTCTCTAGCCTTAGTGTTCTCATATTGTCTTTTTCTTCTTTTTTTTTAAATAATACTCCTTGGTATTTGGCTTCACTTAAATTAGAGATTCCATTCATTTATACACTATTACAAGTTTAAAGAATTGACTGAAATTAATCTGACTTTAAATTATTATAAAATAATAGAAAGGAAAGCTCTATCCCCTCCCTCTATTCCCGGTAGCCCATTTATCTGCCAGTATAAAATCTTTTTTTTTATATTTTATTTTTCCCCCCCCAATTTATTTGCTAAATGTCTGAAGCAATAGAGTTCCACTACTTTCACTGAAGGAACAATTCCACTGTCTAATCAATCTCACTGTTAAGGAAAGTTTTACTTCCTATTAAACCTCTACAGCCTGACTATGCTCAGCAGCTTCTCTCTGTTTTGTTTTTTTTGTCGGGGGGAGGTGCTTTCAGGTACTTTTTGGCTAAGTACAGACAGTTAAAAAGCCTGAGGCTAAATCAATTCAATCTTTGCAAGGTAATCTAAACTTCAGAGATTAAACTGAGAAGCAAGTGAAAAGACATTCAGTTTTTATTCAGAAAATGCAGCCACATGCCTGCAGTGGGTCAGGGCAGAAGCTGAGGCCACTAGACCACATTTCCCAGCTGACCAGCCACTGCCAAAAGGAAGGGATTGAAGCTCCAAGTCTTGTCCATCTTTCTCTGCTGGAGCGGAGGGGGTATGGCTAGGCCCCAGCCCCAGCCTAGCACACTGGAGGGTGGGGGTTTAAATCCCCTCCCTGGCCCACATGGGTCTGCCTGGGTGGGGAGGGGGGCAGTGCCTACCAGGCTAAGGAGCAGGTGGATGGGAGAAAAAAGTGGGATTGAATTCATAAAAGCTTGAACAATAGCTGTCTCTGAAGTGAGCATTTATTGAACATAGCAATTTGCAACCTCAAGCACCCAACCAAGCACAACCAATAATCTTCGCCTAAGCTAAGATACAGCCCAGTAAAACACAGTGAGAGTGTACACAACTTAGTCTAACTTAAAATGGAATGGAATAAACCAAAAAGACCAGAGAAAGCCTTGCATAAATCTTATGTAATCCTGAGGGCAGAGAGTCTCCTTACAGCCAGGTATTCAGACAGTCCTTCTTGGGGAATCAGCAGGTGGTCTCGGGTGTTGGAGTGGAGATCCCACAGGCCTCATCTCTACTTGGGTTTTACAGACTCACTTGCACCCCCTTCTCCCCCCTTGGGTGCCTTGACAAGTTTCGTTGGGTAAATGTGATGTCTTTTATTAGAACAGCACAAATAGTTGGAAAAATTCTTCTTTGCAAGCTTTCAGGTACAAATACCCTTTGTCAGGCTGAGGAAGCAATTAGTTGATGTATATATGCTTGTCACCTCTAGCAGATTTGGCAGGACTCTTATGCATTCAGTGTCTTTTGTCTCTGCTTTGGTATACCAGTCTCCCACCTTTTACAGGTTCCGCTTTATATTGTAAATGTAGTTCTCTGCTTTCTTTGGTGACACCAGCCCAAGCAGTCTGGGACTCTCTCCTGTCCCCTTAGCTCCGTCTCCAGCACGTACTTATAATGATTGTGCCAGGTCTCTTTGCCAATGCCTCCCACCTCTCAGTCTGGTCCTGCAGGGCTTGGCCCTGTGCTCACAAGTGGCAGGGGACCAGTCCCTCCAGCCCTGGTTCCCCAGCCTCTTCCCCTTGCCTCATGGCCTAGGGGAGCTGGGGGGAATTATGCCCCCTCCCTCTCCTCTTATGAACTGCTAGCCTTAGTCTCTGCAGAGGTGGGAGAGGGTGGAGTGTGCTGCTCTCCTGCCAGCCCCCTGCCAAACAGACCCCGACTGGGGTCTGTTGCCAGTGGTAGAGGGGGTTTGAGCCCTGTGCTCCAGCAGGGAAAAGTCTAGCAGGGGCCCCCAGCAGACCCAGCTGCGGTCCCCAGCTGAGTTTTGCACCCCCGCCCCCTTGCCAGCCAGTCCTCACTGCTCCAGCTACATCCCCGAAAGGTGTTGTTTTATTTTTCTATGTTTAAAGAGGATGAACTCAAGAATTTGAAGCAAGCAGGGGCCCATTTTGATTGTTTAGTTTGTGTAACACAGGAACCTCCTTGCATAATTTCTGCATCTGTTTGAGCTATAGCACGTCAGATGGAAGTTCATGCAGGCAGTAAGTACTGGATAGAGAGATGATATACCTTCCCTGAAACCAACTTAGATTGAAGGATTACTACTAGACTCTGAAGGGGCAGGGCCATTCCTGCTCTGTGGAGCCGACAGCTCAGCCCAGCCCAGGTCTACAAGGCATCTTTGGATGCGGGGGGACTGTGATTTAACTTGAACCAGGAAGGGGTCTGCGACAGAAGTTTCATAAGCTGGTTTAACCTAAACCAGTTAAGTCTAATACTACATTCAACCAGGTTTATCTTAAACCAGTTTCAAAATCATAAACCATTTTGAAACTGGTTTATGCGCACTGAACTTCTATTCTGTTACCGGTTCAAACCAGTTTCTGATCACAAACTGGTTTATGTGTAACTTCTGTCCCTAGCCATAGACAGCTACAATATCTCAATTTGCATGCCTATGTAGCCAACAGCAATACCATGAACTCCATGTGCTCCCCGGCGGCTGGGGGTGGGGGTGGGGGTGGGGATGCTGAGCTCTGGCAGGCAGCAGCTGCAGCAGGAGCATGGTGGTGGTAAGTGTGGAGCTGCTGCAGGCAGCCACAGTGCTGTTGGCAGTGGGGCAGAGGAGGTGGCGAGTGCCGACCAGTGCTTGCTGACCACTCGTAGATGCCACCAGCGGTGCTGGTGGTAAGGGGTGGGAGTGGCGAGCAGTGACTGCCTTTTCATAGGAGGTGCACTGCCATGTTCAGGGGGTGCACATGCACCTGTGTGCACCCCCTACACCAGGGGTGGGCAAAATGAGGCCCACAGGCTGGATGCAGCCCACCAGGCCATTCTATCCAGCCCACGAGGCCCCCCCCACAAATTTAGAAAATTCATATTTATCTGCCCAGCTGCCTGTCATGTAGCCCCCAATGGCTTGCCAAAACTTGGTAAGCAGCCCTCCGCCCAAAAAAATTGCCCGCCCCTGCCCTACGCATTGCCAATGAGCAATATTGAAATATTCAGGATCACTATCTTTGACCTGGATAATTATATTTCCTAAGTATTCACATTACTATTAGTAATACAGACAACTTCTTAGAAGAGGATATAGGTTTTGGATGTTTTAATTAAAAATAGCTAGACAGCTATCACTGAAAATTTGTTACAACTGTTATAAATTAACAGGGAAATGTAATTGGAGGGCATAAAAAAAATTGTATTACCCTATTGGGAAGGGAATAATAGTTTACAAAGAACTTGACAGCAGCCTAGCCCATCAGAATGTATTCAATTGCATATAATACCTAGTATTATTTCAGAACAAAAACTATCACCCACCTCCTTAAAGGAAATATATTACAAATATATATACAATTCAACACTTGGCCAAGCCAATTCTAAGTAAATATTATATTTCTTAACAGCTGTTTTAGAAAAATATGCTGCAAATATTAAAATGTTTTATTATAGACACTGCATTATAAATGAAGTGACTTCCCTTATAATCATATGCTACATCTCAGGCAGGACCACATAGACCTCTGTTTATAGTGAACTATATCATAATGATAGATCATCTTGCTGAATTGGGAAGATAACATGAAGACAGAACATGAGACACTTAATGTGCATGAAGTTTCTCTGGTGTAGACATGTTTTATGGTTCAGAGTCTAGTAGTAATCCTTCAATCTAAGTTGATTTCAGGGGAGGTATATCATCTCTCTATCCAGTACTTACTGCCTGCATGAACTTCCATCTGATGTGTTATAGCTCAAGCAGATGCAGAAATTATGCAAGGAGGTTCCTGTGTTACACAGACTAAACAATCAAAATGGGCCCCTGCTTGCTCCAAATTCTTGAGTTCATCCTTCTTTAAACGTAGAAAAATAAAACAACACCTTCCAGGGGTGCTACTAAGCTTAATTAATATTTTCAATGTGCTCTGCATGAAACAGCACCTTTTGCTGGATAATTATATGTGGTCACTATTGCTTTCTTGAACGAAAGTTTGCCATCATTTACAATGGTGCAACTCCATTAACTGTAGGAGAAACATTTAGTTTGCTGTGTGTCCCATTAAGTGAGAAGTACGATTACTTTTTTTTTTAAATATGGATAATTATTGTGAATATTTTAATATCATTAAATACAATGCGTTTCCATTGTTTAAGTCAGGCTTTTACTCAACTAGACCGAAAAGAATCAGAAAGCCCCGCAACTATGTATTTTTTACTGCTCTATATCTAAAATGATTTAAGACATAACTAGTGGGGGGAAAAACAGCTGAACATCCAAGTGGATAATGCTGTGTGCCAAATTTCAGACTGATGGGAATTTAAATGGCTTAGTTTTAAACCCATAGAAAATAAGACACAAGATCTTGAATGTCCTGAATGGAAATTACTCTCTGCTATGGGGGCATCACTGAATCTGCCTCACTTGTGACTATATATATTGAAATACTCAGAAATAGACATTACAGAACACTTCAGTTATATGCGTCTTTTCCAGCCACTGAAATGTTAAATCAATTTTATAACAAGTTGCTTTTCCAGCCACTGAGTGGCTGTAAATGTTAAGTGTTTTTACAGTCATTTCTTTCACAGCTGCTAAGCAGCTTTAAATGTTATCAAAAAAAAAAGTTGCTTTTCCAGCTGTTCAACTACTCTGAGCATTTTAATGGATTTTTTTTACTTCCTAAGCCTATTTATATTTTACTCAAAAAGCAAGTGCAAAATTGTCCTGGCTCCATCTCCATTTTGTTTTTATTGATTTTCTCCTTTTAACCCCCCCCTCCCCCCCCCAAACGGTGAATAAAAATTCCATCTCCATCTGAGTCTCTCAAAAAGAAGGGGCTTCGGTCTTAATGAATCCAAGATGAACATTGTGAGTTCATCTGAGCATTCAGATACCTCAAAAGCACCGTCCTTGTGGTGTGTTCAATGGAAACACTGTTCTTGTGGTGTTCAATGGAAACACTGTTCTTGTGGTATTTTCAATGGAAAAAAAATATTATTGTGGCTTTTCCAATGCAGGAAATGCTGGTCGGTTTTTAAACCAGGGAAAAAGAGGGAGTGGAGGGTGAGAGAGCTAAATTGAGGTGACAGTGAAATGGAAGAAGTACATTATTGTAATTAGGTGGGGAGAGATATACTAAGAGTTTAGGGCAGGAAAATGGAAAATTCTTGTGGCCCTTGAGGATTCATAATAGTGGGAGAAAGAAAAAAGATCTGGGACAAAGTTAAGGAAAAGGAATAGGACAAGAGCAGGAAGGAACCAAAGGAAGGTTTGAAGCAAAAGTGACAAAAATAGGACCAAAAAGAGTGGGACTGAGAAAAACAAGGAGAGTAAACCACTTTCCAAGCAAGTGATTAAGCATGTGCTTTACTTTAAACCATTGAATAGTCTCATCATCTCCAGTGATCACAGGTTAAATATAAGCAGAACTGTTTTGCAGCAGAAAAGATAGTTTTTCTATCTCTTCACTACAGAAATTAATGGGGTGTTTGTCATTGATTTCAATGGGATACCGACTGTAGTGAGCATTACAGAGGACATAGCATCACTACCTTTTGGGGTGAGTTTCAGTACAGGCAAAATGTTCTACAATAGCCTTGGAGAGGTACAGGATGGGCAACAAACCAGTATAGACATCAACTAGTGTAATAATGTTTGGATGAGTGCAGCTCATTGGTTAGAAACAACAAAGGACAAGAAATGATTGAGTCAGTTGACTGCGGGATGACTGAGTCTGCGGGTAGCAGCTGGGAAAGAGGCAAATGGGGATGTGAGCATGTATCTGGACAGGTCCTTCCAGCAGAGGCAGAGAACTATTAATGCCATTGCACTGTTGAGACCCAGTTTTGTAGAAGAGACCTCAAAAGTGCTGGTCCCCAGCACTCACGTTCAAGAGGATTGAACTAAAATGGCAGCAGACAGGGTCTCCGTCCCCCCGATGCTCATTGCAACCTATCTTACAGGAAGATAAAGAGCTTGGGTTTGCTTATCCTACCAAAATGGAGACTCCAAAGGCATGTGGATGGTCATCGTATATCTGTCAGGAGAGAAAATACCAAAGGGAGAAAAGAACTGAAGGAAATATTGACACAACGGCAAATAGGTAGATACTAGACTTCAATAAGGGCTGGGAGCAGAGCTGTCTGAGTGGTGGTGGAAAGCACTGTGGTGGCCAGGTGCTCCGGGGCTGTGGTGCTCACTCTGCCAGACATACCCAGGGGGGTGAGGTGCTGTGCCCCCGCTCTCCCTGATTCAGTAAGGCCCACCACCTCTTGGGATGCTAGAGGACGTCAACTTGGGCAGAAAAGCTGTGGAGAGTGGCCACAAGTTAATGCAACAGGAGCAAAATTAGGCTGATTAGAGATAATCCTGCCTTGGAGTGGCATAATGTTAAAACAAATAATGAGTGCTTTAAGCCGCTTAAAAGGTGTTAACCAACACTTCAGTTCCCCCAAGCAATTAGTTGTACCAAGTATGCTTCAGCATACGGCTGTTCAGGAATGAATGCAAAGCCTCAACACAATGCACATTTTGAATACTGGCCATAAGTCCCTGCTCCCTGCATTTTGGTTTGTTTAATAAATTCAAAGACAGCCTGGTCCAAATCCTGATTTCTAGTCACTTTGGCAAGTTTTGGATCAGCCCATAATGAGAAAGTTTGAGGAAATCAGTATGTTCATATGGATACTTCACAAGAAAAAAATGAAAGAGGTTGAAACGGATCAGGTAAGCTCTATGAGTTACTAACCATGATGGTGAATAACTACAGTTGTGATTTCAGGAAGTTGTCTCCACATCATGTTATCTGGAAAGACAACATGTACATATTAATAATATCATGTATTAATAACTTAGGTAATTAAGATGACAAGACCACAAGTTCAAGTTTAGGAGGAGTTTGGTAAGTGTGTAAACTTAGTCACATATATGTTTAGAGTTTTAGTTCACTAGTTGAGAGTGGGGTCATCTAGGACTATGTACTTGGACTTTTGCATTAAAATTAATTTGACATCTTTTGCATTAAAATTCATGTTAACACTTCTGTGAACACAAGGCTTGTTGCTTCTGGATCATTTCTTTAATTTTAAGTCATTGTCATAGTTAGGTTTATTCTCTTATTTTGAAAAAAAAAATCAACATTTTCCACAGAATATATAATTTCTGACTCCCTAAATCTGTATCTTCCCTAAACTTTAATTTATTTCATATTAATGGCATTTTTATTCCAATCTGTCCTGTCGCACAATGTGTTATTTCTCAATTGTTTTAAGATGCATTTAAAGGAATTTATTCATTGGACTTGACTTACAAGCATATGCATACAGTAGACTGTATTTTAGTGCCAGCTTTTACAATGCAGATTGACAAGAGTGGTACTGCTGACTTTGAGCAAGTCCTATGATTATAGGTTGCAAGATTAGGGCCTTAATTTTTCTCTTTGGCCTCAGCTACATGAAAGTATCTTCCTAGCAGAATGCTTATTCTTTGTGACAGGTATGAAGCTTGTGGGATGGAAAGTCACTGAGAGTTAGGCTTGTAAAACCCATTTCAAAATTGCATTCAATATGCACCCTACGGCCCTACAGTCAGGAAAAGTGAACCAGAGGTCCCTATGCCACTGCTTTGCTCTTCTGCAACTGCAGATATCCCTAAGAATGAACTTGACCTAGCGGTGGATACCTTGCCTTTGAAAAGCAATGCAATTACATTTGTGGAAAATTCTTCCCTAGCAGAATCAGGCCCTTCATGTTGGAAAAAGGCTTGACATGAAAAAAAACCCAACCCAGTAGCAATAACGATAGTTAAAATGTCCCTGTCTGCCCAGCCAATTTGCTGTAACCTTAAATGTTAGGTGTGGCTTCTAGGAATGAATAGACAATTCAGTCCCTATAGCCCCTTCAATATGTGGGCCCCTCCAAAAAGCTTACCCGCAAAGAACGTTGGGCCAAGTGAGACATTAGAAGGATGGATTTATTTCAAAGTCAAGCACATATTCAAATACAAGGGAGCATGTACAAGGATTTGGAGTAAATATAGGGGGAAAATAGGATGCTACCCACCTGGGGCAAAAAAAAATGTTATTTTTCTCTTATTTTGAATGAATTAGGGACAAGAATTTGATTGACATTTTCAACTTAGAAAATTTCACCTAGTCTCCTGCCTGCATTACTCTCAGCACTTCACTACAGACCGAGTGTGTTTGTAAGTCAAGCTACCATTCTAAAAACATCCACTTGGACAATTAAAAAAAACAACTCCATTTTCCACTTGTTATTTCCCTGTTATCCTTTCTTTGAATTCAAAAGGCCCAGCTGGCCATAAACCTTTTTCCTTGCAGAACTCATCTGAACACCATCACAATTTCCCGTGGTGGTGGGTATGCTAATATCTGCAACCTTATTTCATTTGGATCAGTTCCCGCATGGTAGTAAAAAAAATGCTCTCTTGCTGGTCATTTCATTAGATCATATTCATTTTCTCACCCGTCTCACTCCTTCCAAAATAAAATCTCAGCTCATCTTTTCAAATCTCCCTGTCAATGACCAGCTAATCATGTAAGTGTAACATGAAGTTAACTGAGCTCTTATAGTCTCTCTTGCTGCTCTTTGCCCTCCTTCCACCATCTTCCCTACAGCTCCTGGCTGGGTGTCCTCTTTTATTTGACCATTTACCTAGGAAAACGCATTCCGGCTGCTCATTGCCACACATCTTTAATTCTTTGATCCCAAACCACGCAGCTACAACCTTCATCTATGCCTTCATCCTCTTGCATCTCGACTATTATATCTTTCTCCTGTGTGACCATGACAAATGATGTTGTGCCATCTCCCAAGTTTGTCCCTCTGAGCACATCAATACGCCCTTTTTCATGCCTCTAATGGCTCCCCCTTTTTCCACCACATCAAAAACAAACTCTCTCATCACCTTTAAGGCCCTTCATGACGTGGCCTTGTCCTTCTGTCATCTGTTACGTACTTTTGAGCTGTCATTGTCCAACTCATTTCCATTTCCAACAGACTGTACACTCCACCTATCCCATTTTCCTACAAACTTAATGTTTTCCCTAGTCATTCCACCCATATGTACAGGCAAAGCTTGCCAAGCCGTTGCATTGTCCTTGCAAACATTTTTGGAGCCGAGGCTGGCTTCTGATTAAATGTGCAAGAAGTCCTGATTTCAAATAATTAAAAAAATAAACAAACAACAGCAATTTCTTATCAGTCCATTGCTAGATTTCTTTGAAATTCTGGGGTTTCCCACAGCATTTCTCACTGCAATCAACATTTCTAGCTGCAATCAAATCCCACTTTATTCTGGTCCCTGCAGGAACTCTAAAGGTGCAACTAAATCTTTAAGTACATTCAAGCTCCACAAATGTGGAAGTCTACGCTGTTTTTTTGCAGAAGCCTTGTTTATCTTGGCTGCTCTGGATCCTTAGGTGCGCAGTGATTTGTGGTTAACAAAATCACGGGAGTTAGAAATGAATACAAGGGCCATGTATTGCACCCACGGCTCATGCACAGCTGCTCCTATTTTCAGTCATTTGTCCAGTCTGATGATCATTTTCTCTAGTGATGGAACTTCTCTTGCTTCTTCTGGAAGAATTTTCCATAGTATAGTAAGATTTCAGCATTTGGAGGGCTTATTCTGATATTCAGCCTCCACTTCCCTTGACTTAACTTTATCCTTTTACTCCTTATGCACTTTTCACCATCCTAAACAGTTCCTTTCCCTCCTTGGTGTTTACAATCCACAATCCTTCTTCTTTCCAAGAAGAAGTTTCCAATCAGTATTTATAAAATGGAAAAATAAATGACAAACAGAAGGCTCAGTAGAAGAGAGCCCCTGGTGCTATAGCATTGCACTGTTTATATAACAGCTGTATATACTTCTAAATAGATTGCATTTATATGGACTGTAATCGTTATAATACACCAAGGAGGGAAAGGAACTGTTTAGGATGGTGAAAAGTGCATAAGGAGTAAAAGGATAAAGTTAAGTCAAGGGAAGTGGAGGCTGAATATCAGAATAAGCCCTCCAAATGCTGAAATCTTACTATACTATGGAAAATTCTTCCAGAAGAAGCAAGAGAAGTTCCATCAC
>NW_017728991.1:4245993-4247211 GCF_001723915.1 Gavialis gangeticus | reverse complement strand
AGTGAACCAAACAGAAAAGGTGCTAGTTCAAACAAAATTTTAGGAATAGAAAGCTGAATACCTTGAACTCCAAAGTAAGGCTAAAAAAAGAAAAAAGGCTTTAGTATTTTTTTGGTCTTTGTTATTGTTATTTTTGACTGCCCAGGGAATGGGTAAGTTTACATGGTCAAGGGGTTGTTTGTGAAAAGGGGATGTATTATGGCACTTGGGCACAATGTCCATATAAACAGTTAACCTCCCAGGATGTAAGATCTTTGTTGTGTCTGATGAAGGCAGACATTCATTAGGCCTTTTACCACCAGCTCTTGGAAACCTTCCACTTCATGCAAGTAGGAAACCACAAGTATTCCTCTACTTATATCAGTACCAGAAGCTGGAAGCATGGAATGCCTTCAGAATGCTTTGAACCCCGTAATTGTCTCTTGTAATAATACATTTTTAAAAATTTTTTTTACATTTGAACTCGTGAGTTATCAAAGAGAAAGAACGTAGCAACTTGGTTAAAATAGAAAATTAAATTATGGTGATGGAAAAAAAAAAAAAAGCACTTTCCATTGTTGTCAAATGAAAGTGTCCTTAGGAAAGAATGATTCAGAGATGATCTCTTTGTTTCTCAATCTAACTTTATGTTGTACTCCATGTACCCAAGAATGGACAACATGTAGTACAAGATAGAGAGGTTTATGAAGAAGACCTTTTGTCTCTTGTAAATGAAACTTGGCCGCAGTAGAATTATGTGTTTGCCTGAAAATAAGTCAACAGAATTTGAACATGATATAAGGGAGTGGTAAGCAACAGCTATACAACTTTATCACTCTTGTCTTTAGATCTTGGGGCTGTTTAAAAAGGGTGGTATCATTATTTCAATTTTAGGAGGAGAAAACTGAGACAGGGAAATGAGAAGTGATTCACCAAAGCTCACACAAAAGAGACAGGATTTGAACCTGATAGTCCTACCTCCCAGGGCTGTACTGCCCCTCATGGAGGCATTGTAACTGAAAACATCCAGGATGTGTGAAATTTGGAATTACTGTTCAAAGGAATTACACTTCAACTCTAAGCTAAGTGAGTATGTGAAAACACTTCTTCCTTCCAGCTGGAAACGTGCACTGTAAATAAATCCATAATACAATTACTTGATTTCTTTGTACCTAGTAGATATATATTAGGGAGGGAGGGTGTGTGTGTGTGTGTGTGTGTGTGTGTGTGTGTGTGTGT
>NW_017728991.1:4220288-4245763 GCF_001723915.1 Gavialis gangeticus | reverse complement strand
GCCCCCCCCCCCCCCATGCCAATTTTAGATTCTCTCAAGCCATAAAGAAATCATGTCAGCTTGGCAGTCCAGAGGTTTAATACTCCCTGGGCCCAATTCTGCCTTGGGTAACATCCATGCAACCCCTCTTACAGTTCATTGTTCAGAAGGATTCAATCTTTATATACTCTTTGTTACTTTTTCTTCCTCACTGATCTATCAAGGCCTGTTTACCTGCTTCTGAGCAATGCTGAAGTGTTTGGAGGACTCTCCTAATCCTTTTACCCTCAAATTAATTGAAAAGCTATGGTTACTAATCTAGGAAGGAGGTCCAGCTCTTTTGGAAAGCTATTTTATTACTACCTTTTATTGTCCACCGGACAACTTGGTAGGAATTGTTTCTTGGTTTCTCCACTCAGCTAAATTGGATCTGCTGAAGTCCTGAGCACTTCAGGCAGGTGCAGCCTCAGGACCCCTTTAAAAGAAAATACATGGTGCATGGTACAGTTCTCACAAAGACACAGACTTTTGCTTATCTTCATCCACTCACAATTCATGTTTTAAAGAAAAAACTTTGCCTTGTGACTCCAGTGGCACTGCTCATGATGTATAAATTAAGCATGAGCCAAAGTCTTCTGCAAGATTAGGGCCTTAAGAAAACCTGGTAGTCAGTCAAACAGACACCTGGAAGGCTGCAGGAGAGAGGACAAGGGTAACAGTGATGGACGCACCAAGTTGCTCTGTGACAGTAAATATTAAGATGTTTAAATGTGGCTGCTCACTATTTCATAACTAGTGCGATGCATTGGTGGGAAGAACAAAAGGCAAATTTGGCATTATTTACAATAACTCAATTAAAGAATCCATAATTTATTTTTAGTCCAGTTTCCCTAAAAAACATGAAGAAAAGTAAGCTTTTTTTTCCTTTAAAGTCTCAGACCATTCTGGTTATCCATATGGGACAAGCCTTCTCCTGTCTGCCTGTTGATAGCTTTGGGGACTGCCCTGTGTCTGCTTCAGATGTTCCAGGGCGGGAGACTACCCCATCGTTTTCTTGGACGGACATTTCCTATACCTCGATTAGCAGCATCTCTTGTCATTTTCATGGCAAAGGATCAAAGAGGGGAGGGTTCTGCGCTTGAAGTGTGAATTCCTTGACTTCTGCTGTGATAAGGATTAATGGGCAACAAAGTCTTTTTGCTACCAGGCTAGCCTCCTTATCAAGCGCAGAGACTAGATAAGGCCAAAAAGTGACCGTTTCTAAAACTCTGGTTCATGTCACGTCTGTCCATTTTGGCTTTATTCTTGGATGTGGTAATAACTCACTGCCGCCTATTATCAGTTGTAATCAGTCACTCTGATGGAGCTTTGCTGCCTACAGCTGTAGGCAGCAGACACAGCATGAGAGAAAAACCATGAATATAGAAGGAAAGAGTTTTCTTTCCTTGTGGGAAAAAAAAAGTAAAAATGAAGTAAAAAAAAAGAAAAAAAGCCTTATGGGAAAAGAAGGTAAAATGCACACACAGAATTTTATATGGAAGCTGTTGCACATGACTTCATACTACCTACAGCTCTACCATTTCGAGATGTGATGACACAACATTAAAGTGCTTGACTATGAGTCCAGATGATATGAGTTTCAATCCTGCTCTGTAGTCATGCCAAAAATTCCTAATCTGTAAATGTGTACCTGGTCATTTAGACTGGGGAGTCAAAGGTGGATAGATATAATATCAGCCATATCATTCCCTTTTGGGCACTGGCTAAAGAAATGGGGGTGTGTCTTAACCACATGAGCCCAATGAACCACTAAGCATTTGAGTTTGATCTTCAACTTTAATTCTTTGCTGAGATTATGACTCCAAACCAGCTCATATCAGAAGTTTGTGCAGTTCGATTCTGGTACTCTTACTTGAAACAATAGCTTATTACTCTAATGATCCTGGATAAACAATAGATTTTATTCCCCATGGCTATCTATTTATTTGGCATTTATCATCAGAAGTGACGTTGCCACCCACAGGAAAAATATGGGGTGGAAATAAATAAGACAAAAAGGAAAGTCACAGATGCTTTTGAACTGGTATCTTCTAGCTATAGGAAACTTCAGCTTCTGCTAAAACATGACTTAAATCACTATGGGTAATGAAACTTTTCTATGCTTTAAAAATTGGCTTAGGAAGTCATCCAAGTCTTCATTTGCTTTTTTTTTTTTATTTGTAAATGGCTTCCCTTTAAAAATGTTTTATTTAATAGATTGGATAAGATGTCATACTCTTTAAAAAATGGTACGCTTTTTCCTCTACAGTTTTTGTTTTTATTTTAACCAAGTAATATTTTTTCCCTAAACGGATATAATTCTATGAAAAAAAAATCCAAGTATGACCAGAAGACCTTATTTGTTATGGAAAAATTATAACACGAGGGTTCCCCCCTCTTCCCCCCCTTTTTCTGTCTTCCTGTTGTTGGTAAAGAAAGAATTTTTATTGTTCGATGATGGTAATTCTAGCTTCATGTTGAAATTCAAAAAGGTTTTTTTTCCTCTTCCTTTTTCTTTTCTGTTTTTGGTTTGGTTCTCTGGTTTGTAGCCTGGATGGAACTAAACCAAGCATTGAAAAAGCTTGCCACATACGGTCAGAAATGACATTATTTTGCCTTATATAGCTGGGTGGTACACACGGTAACATTGCACAAAAATTTTCTGTCATGTAGAGTGAACAAGAATGGATTAATGGAAACTTGCTGAAAGTGAATGTGTATATGTTATGGGACAAATTCTGGTCTTGGCTATACCTGTGCAAATAATTATTGATATGAAAGTCAGAAGGAATTCCTCCTGATTTACCTTGGAGTTTTAGTTTAATGCACAAGAAAGGCTTTTAAAGCATTGGGAAACCCCACTCATGCAAACAGACACACAGTTGCAGCACATGAAAGGGCACAAACCGTGGTGTGTACATGAGCCCAGTGACAGCAGAAATAGCATGTACAATACTGTATACCTGGTTATTAAGAAAACCTAACAGATTGAAAACTGAATTCTAAATTGATGGAGGTGGTTGAATGGCACCTGATACCATGAAAAAATGGCCCTTTTCAAATAAGAATAAAGTGTTGGTTGAAAATATACATTTCATTTATAACCCCTCCTTTTTTGAGGTGATCATTTTTCTTTTGTTTGCAAATTCAAAGAATTTCACAACATTTTGAATAGATAAGGCTTCATGCTTTTGAAAACTGTTCCAGACAAAAACCCCTACTATTCTCTGGCCAGCTTAACTGATGTATTAGCTGATTACAGTTGTATGTTATCCTGGTTCAACTTTGTTTTCCTTCTGTGCAGACTGTTCTGCTTGTGTATGTGAATATTTAGGCAGGAGTTTTCAAATTATTCATATACAGATGCATATCCAGATCCTTACCCTTCCTTAAAAATCCTGCGTGTGAACGATGCGGGGGATGTGGGTGAAGGGAATGGGAGGGGAACGGGACCCTAACAGCTTTCAACAGCAACATAAAGAAAAACAGCTTTCCTTCCCTTCCTTCTCATCCTTAAGAATAGCAAGACTATTAGAGAGTAGGGAGATGGGTTCAGTAACTGCTAGAGGATGCAATCACACAATGGGTTTAGCACCACTGTTCTCCACCATGGAAGGGGTATGAGGGTTTTGAGGAATAGGTGCTGATATATTTCCTTTGCATATCAGCTTCTCACCTCGTTCAAAGCCCTGTCTTCCCTGCCCATCATCACTAAATAAAATATACTGAAACAGCTTAAGGGAGACAGCTCAGAGCATTGAAAACTGCTCTTCCAGTTGCCTGGACCCATACGTGATAATGCTGAGAGGAAACAATTAAAAATAATGTCTCTTTTATTATAACCGAGTCTACAGCCTTTCAACATGACGACTCCAGCAAGACTTGGAAAGACATCCAACAGACTAATAAAACATCCTTAAATATCAGTTTTGAAAGTTAATTCATTTGGAGCCATACTTTTTTGCCAAAGAAGAAACTTTTTTTTTCTCTTTTTGCGATGAATGTTTGCCGATTTCCTCAGACAAGTGAAATAACATAGCAGCCCCAAAGTCTTCTGGAAGTTATCAGTATCTAATTTGCCACTTTAGCCTTCTCATTCACCCTGTAAATGAGCTTTGCAAATAGATCCTTTGTGGTAGGAGAATGGCAAGGCTTGAATGCGCTGTCTGAGCTCTTTAGGAAGCAGGGTAGAAAGGTTCAACTTCCTTGTTTCAGCTTCTGATGTATCTCTTTTTCTCTCCCCCCCTCACAAAACCTCCAAAAAGCAAAATCTGTAGACCTTGGAAATTGCAGAAACTTTTCTGACTTTTCTGACCAACAAATGCATTTAAAATCAGCACAAATACAATTTCCGGCGCTCGCTATTTTAGATTGTAAACCTATTTTTCTTGGAAACTTCCCTACTGTATTGGATCTTTTCACAGTCTTCTGCCATTGAGCTAGCTTCTTGTTTTTTTCCCTGAGAAGTCTGAAATGACTTACAACTACAGTCTTTTTTTCTTCACAGCTTTCTCATGTTGCCATGATTTTTAAGACTTGGAAACATAAAAATGTAAGGCCAAATTTTCAGTTGGTATGAATAGAGTAGTTTTGATGAAGTCAGTGAAGCTCCATCTACTCACACCAGCAACTGGGCTAGACTAAATGCCTGATTTCTGGTGAAAAGGTTGGATCACTTTTGAGGGGAAGGAGTGAACTGCCATGGTTAACTCAAGGAAGATGTGTGCTCATACTGGACCAGATCCTGTTCTTGGTCATTTTGCTGTAAATCAGTAGTCACTTTTTTGACTTGAGAGTGACTTAGGATTTACACTGGGACAACTGAGAACTGGAATCTCTTCAACTGGTTGAAGGTGATAATGATCAGCCAGCCTATAACTGGAGATGAGCCTGAGCCACCAAACACTAATCTGATCCAGATTTTGAACTGAGTGTTCAGATTTAAGAATCTCAGTAGATATGCATCATAGAAGCAGACCCGAACCAGTACATTCATATGTGAATTGATAATCTAGATCAGCCCAGTGAATTAGCAGGACACATCACTCCTAATTTGGTGGTTTTCCATTCTGAGGTTTGGGATCATCCCCTATCTCCATTTATACAGCAGCCCAGCCATTGATACCTGGCCTTCAGGCAACTAGTTCATAAATTGCACTATGTACTATGACCCCACAGCCAGCCAAATTCTCATCTCTGCAGTTTAATGTGCATGGCTGTTTTCCTCAATGGGATATAATTTATTTGAAGAACAATGCATAAATCATACTGTTTAAACCTCAGGCACAAATCTGACAAATATGATATTTTAAAAGGTGAGGCCTTCCCCCCCACCCTCCTCTTCCTTTTTATAAATGAAAGGAAAACAGGAGGATGGGGTTGGACTTTTATGATGTGCAAAAGAGGTTGTAACCACAGAAAAATCTGCCTCCAGAAGCCAAACATTATTCATTTTGGTGGAATGTGCTGTTAAAATAGCTCAGCCTTTTAGGAAGAAGCAGGCTTATGTAAAACATCCAGTTTACTTTTTTTTTTCTTGAACAGAATGAAAGTTTTAAAAAAATAAATAAATCTTTACTAAATTGACTCTATAGGAACAGATTCTTCCTCATTCACTGCCATACAGGAAGAGCTGTTGTTTTCAATGGGGTGATATAGGAAAGGACTTATGGATGGAGTTAATGCTAACCATGGAAGATTTTTTTTATCTCATAATAATTCATTAATACCATTATCAGTAATTATAAACAACAGACTCAGAGGGCTTCAGAATCAGCCTGGGCATTTCCTCGCCCTCCAAACCAGACATTTCAGTTGAATATGTTAATGTTGGCATGAGTTTGATAAGGACTGGCACACCGTCATCCCATTACTCTTCACTGAAGTGAAATGTCATGCGAGTCTGTGAATCTCAGTTGTGGATCTAATCGCTGGGGTGTGACCCCATCTTTGTGGATTCCTGCTTTCCCAAGAAATCCTTTCCATCGAATCAGTGCTTTACAGCTGGGGAAGGAGCAGGAGGAAGTTAGAATGGCAGGTGGCCTGGTTGGGGAAATGCATCTCTCCTCCACATGTGCTTCCCCAAACACAGCAGAGTGAATTCATCCTGGCATCACAGCTCCCTGCACACTTCAAAGTCTCCCCGCTAAAGGTAGCCACTTCAGCAGGGATCCAAGTGTGGTCCTACAGAGCTGCACCATTAGTTAATTGTGGGGAGGTCTAGGTGTCTTTGTCTTCCTCGTGGGACTCACTGGCATCTGATGAGATGAGTTCAATCGCTGACTGCATGGGTTATGCCATGACACCAGATCCACAGGTCTTATTCTTTTTTTCAGCTACACTGATATTACTTGGGCACAATCCCACTACTATCACAGTAGGAAGACAGGAATGACACAAGTGTCAGAGCAGAATCACGATCCATATGTGCCAGAAAGCAAGGCTGAGCCCCTAAACAGCCATTATCATCATTAGCTTTGGGGAAGTTACGCACACGCATGAGGAACTAGACTGATGCAGCATTGAGAACTAGGTACCAAGCTGCCACTTGTTTTTAAGGGACTTAGGCTCCACGGCTGCTATCACTTTGATTGACAGAGTAATCAGGCCCTCCTGGGGCTTGTTCCATAGACCCCAGAACACAAATGGAGATCCTGTTGGAAAAGCTGCTTTAGCAGCATGACTCACGCTGTCTACTCCTATTGCAGATCATTTCCCTTATATATCCCCCCTGCCGATCATCTACCCACCACGTAAGGTTTCATATTCAGTTTATTAGCCATTCTGTTTTCTCTAAAGAAAAGATTGAATCTAGATGATACATCTACCTGGAACTAATTGTAATTTTCCATAATGCTATTTATTAGCCTTGGCTACCATGGGGGAACCAAATGTAAGGGAACTAGCAACAGGGGTAATTGTGTTCAGATGCTCTGGTTATTGTCCATAACATTTACAGGATGGGAAAACTGTGTGGCTCACAAGCCTGTAAAGCATATAACTTAGTCTCTTAAACATGCAACATGCAACTCAAACATACATCTATTGAAAAAAAAAATCAATAGATGCTTTTTCTTGCCCTGTTTCCTCCTAAGATTTTCTTTTCCACCCCATGGAATAATTTTGCTTGCTTGTTTCTTTGAGTACACCGGCAGGAACTTCTCACATATTTCTCTGGACTCTGTTTCATTTTGGTTTGAACTCTTTGGTCATCCTTAATTCTCAAACCCATTTGTCAATTCAGTTGGGCTGCTCAGCTGTGTGGGTGGCCGGCTGCAGGTTAAGATTGTTGCATTACAGCAATGCAGTGGCAGTGCTCAAATTACAGAGGTACACCCATGGAGCAGAGAGGATGGTGGGCTCTCCACTTTGGAGGAAAGTCCATAACTAAAAAAGAAGTCTGCTTGCTTCCCCGGGCTTGATATCTGCATTGTGGGTACAGTATCATTTAATGATACAGGGATCAACCGATAGCGGTAAAGAAAGCTGTTATCAGGGGCTGCATTCTAGATGCAACAATGGGGATTTATTATGGCTGTGGTTACATCCTGTGGTTATGGCCACATGGGATTAAGGGATTAAGGAGACTTCCGCTGAAACCTCATCGTGGTCAGTAACTTCCTATGTGACCTTGGACCAAGTCACCACCCTCCAGTGCCTCAGATCCCCCTCCGTAGGCTCGTACTTCTTCCTTTCCAAGTAAACAAGATGGCCAAAGTTGAGGAAGTTCTGCCAGGCAGGTACTTCTGTCAGTGTACTTGTAGGGCGTGCATCCAGATGAGCACGGTCCTGCGGTATGTGACACTGCAAACATACCACACAGTGCGGCATTCTCCACGCTGCAAGGGTGCTCTGCCCGAGCATGTGCTGTGCTGGGGTAACCCGCAGCAAAAAACCCTGGTGCAACGCATGCTCGGCCAGTGTGCGCTGCTGAAAAGTGGAGCTGGACCACCCAGAGCTGCGCTGCAGCTGCCAGCCAGGCTCCATGTGGCATAATCGCCACAGCGGCAGCCCCGGGAAGCCCCCAAGACCCCAGGTAAGGCTGCTGAGGCCAGCACAGTGCTGGCCCCAGCCTCCTCTACCCCACCCGGGGCAACTTGCCATGCACCAAAGCGCATGTGGCATGGGCATTCCTCAGGGAACCAAACATTCATGCACATCTGGATGCGCCTGTACTGTCCTTAGCAAGAGGAGGCTGCAGTACATCAAATTTTCTAAGTCCTTAAACCAAACTTCATTGGCTCTACACACCTCTGGCTGTATCACGGAAGCATCCACCCACCTTGACCTGAGTGGGAACTATAGATTGTGCACAATCAGACCCATTAGCACACTACAAAATCAGCACAAGTCAAGTGCATGCAAATCTCCTCCTGAACCCAGCGCTTGCTCCAGTTACAATAATTCTCCTGTGTGTTTGGATGGGTTGAATGGTTAACCTTGATGGTTTATAAGCAGGGGGGATGTTGCTGAAAAATATTAAACATTAAAAAAAATTACACAAATGTGACTTGTAATAATTTCTAATAGGAACTGAACAGCTGCCAAACTTCTGCAGAACGTCTGCTTGGTGGAGGATTATTCATTTTGACACTAGAGAAACAGAGCACTTTGGATGGATGGATGGGTTTGTAACCAGTTCACTTAGACTCATAAATGCTTCCTTTTCCCTTTTTGTCAAATGATCTATCCCACTTCCTTTAAGCCCTTCCTTCAAATGCTTCTTCCTCAAACCTTCTCAGCAGTGCTGTTTCCTGAAAAAGTCCCTGGCTTCATGTTTTTGGTCATGCTCTGATTTTTTATTTTTATCACATTCCTATTGCCTACATTTGTTTTATATACAAGGCCCTGGGGAGGGGCAGGAACTGTGTCTTATCTGCAGGTGCAGAGCTCAAGTAAATTATTACTAATAATTAACAACAAAATGCCTTTTTTTTTTTTTTTTGGAGTTGCACTGATTTTGCCAAACTTTTCCTCACCTCTTTCTTGTGATGGTATTAGAGCCTGGTGGATGCCAACAACCAAATATTGGGGTGCCTGAAATACTCGACTGGAATAGCGGCCCATATAGTTCAGTACCCATCTCTGCTCCATAGGTTTCAGAAGAAGATGGGAGCAGGCCTATGGTAGTTAGCTAGGCTCATTTAGGATGCTTTTTCTTAACCCGCATAAGCTAGTGTCTGTTTGATGGCCTACAACAAAATGGATACCGAATCCTTGTTTTTAATTCATCTAAATGTCAAGGTTCTTGTAATCCATTTATGTTAGATATGATTTAAATACAGGGGAAGTGAAGAGGCTAAAATTGAACATTGTGGCTTTCAGGGTAAATTAAAATACCAGATAAAAGTCAGCTGAAAACAAAAGAAAATTCCAGCCAATAGCTCAACTATTTTGATTTCTAATGGGTGCTCCAGTGCCTCAAGGGGTATGTAGTTCAGAAGCCTCACGCTCCCAGGCCGGGACAGCATGTACTCCCTGGCTGAACAGCCCCTCTCCACGCTGCCCTGCCATCTCCCCTCTTGCAGAGAGCACTCTGCGTGTCCGTGTCAGCAAGTCTCTGCATCCAATAGAAGAAAATGGGGACATACAGCAACAATCCCAGGAAACTCTGCAGCCATGTTTCCAAATGGAAATATTTTAGTTTTCAGCCAAAATGTTTTGGTTGTTGGGCATTCAGTGCTTCAGGGAAAACAATAAACATTTTCCATGGAAAGCAGGCACTTTTCACAAAAAGTAGGATTTATGTCCCATTGAAAATCCAAATTTCCTTCAAAAAACAGTTTTGATGGAAAATATTCAGCCAGTCCTAGTTTTCCTTTCTCATGCTTGAAGACAAACTGCAGGGAGTCAAATGTGGCATTTTATGGCCTGGGGGAACAATTTCTCTTTCTCTCTTTCTCCCTCTCTCTCTCTCTCTCTCATGCACACACATGTATGTGAAGACCCAAATTTGAAAAAAATACACGTGCATATACACGTTAGTCCATCCTGGTTCATTAACCTATTTATTCACAATTCACTTTGAAAGGGTACAAACTTTCCTATACAAAGTTGCTTCTGGGACTGTCTCAGATCTCTGTTCTCCGGCCAGTAGAAGTGATACTGTGAAAGCCAGTGGAAGTGGTGGCCTGGTTAAAAATACATGTTTCTCTTTTTGTTCCTTTGATTTTTATCTTATGTGGCCTGGTGAGGGGAGCGGGGTACAGAAGAAGGGTGGTGGTAGTGGGGAGGGGGTGGGGGGAACAAAGACAAAATTATTTACTTCGGTGTTTAATTCTAACCATTCAACGCATTTGAAAGGGAGGAGAAATTCACCCTTGATTTGTGTGCCCTGCAATTTGCTTTTTCAGCTTCTCCCACCCTACCTTGTTCTCAGTCCTCATCAGTCACTTAGGCCTTCATCTCTTTTAATTTTTGCTGAGAGTTAGATGAAAATGTGGCCTACCAGGGGGTGTATGCACCAACCAACGGGAGACCGTGGACCATGAAACACCCCAGGGTCTATACAGAGAAACCTCTGTGGAGACACAGAGAGGGGCAAGGGACTCGAGCCAGATGCCCCAGGGAAATGTGCCAAGGCACAAGAGAGACCACCGACCACCTCCTATGACAATGTGTACATGCTTTATTTCAAGAATATCTGCGATCCCAGGGAGCTCAGTAGGACTGCTCCCATGATTTGTTTCTTAGCCACTTGCATCGATGTTTGCAGGATCGGAAAAAAACTGGATCCTGTTGGTTTTTAAATGTGATGAAAAATGCTTGCCACTTGTATCTGTCTTTTCACTGTCTTTCCATTAACATGGTGACGTACCTCAGGCAAACTCTGGCTACCCCAAAGTCAATGTCAAAACTCCCAGTTAGCAGTAGGGAAAAGCTTTGATCCTTACTCACCCCTAGAGATGGGTTTTTATAGCAGAGTCTGGGACACACTCCTAGACCTGCAAGCAGTTTACATTCAACATTTAGGACTATCCTAGAATTTATTGTTTTTCATGTCAGGTTATCATCAGCCTAGGTTTGTGCCAATTGCTAACCAAGGCACAAACAAGAAAAGATCATCCTCTTAGGTAAGCAGTCAGGGCACGGGGAGATGTCAAAAGTGGAAGATGATGATGTCAAAACTGGAAGATAAAACGCACCCTGCCATGATGTGCATTGTTGTGCAGGAGTCACCAAGTGGCATGGCTCCACGCAATCTTAGGCATTGTTTTCCAAAACAAGTGAGCAGGATATAATGCTGGAAGTTGTGCTGCATTGTGACTGGTTAAAGGAGAATGGAGAAAGGTAAACCAGCTCTGTGAAGAAGTGACAGGAGTCAGGCAGACGACGAAAGAGGCAGTGGTGTACGGACACCTCGCTAAACATTGGGGGTCCCTGACAACCCGCTTCGACCAGTTTGTGTCCTGTGTCAGAAACGCTCTGTGGAAGAGCAGGAACCTCCTGATCTATGGTCACAAGGAAACGGAGGAAACAGACTGTATTACAATGTTTCTGGGTGAACTCCAGTCCTACTACCGGAAATCGGTAGGAGGGGATGGAGAAAATACAGCCAACTCCACCTGGAAAAGAGACACTTGGCACAGGCTGCTCAAAGACCCCCCGAGAGGGGGAGTGGACAGGGATAGCAAAGAGCACAACGACACAACCGGACCTGGAGAGAGCGACGAGGACAGCAGCAGTATGAGCAGCAGTGGAAGCAACAGCGACAAGGACAGTGAATGAACTGAGCATGTAAACCCCAAATTGGGGCTAGGACTAAGAGACTGCAAATCAGTTTGGGAGAGGACTGTGTATGGGTGTGGGTGTGGGCGCCTTTATTGTAGTGGGTGCATGGGCTTTTAATGTGGTTTAAGGGTGTGAAGGAAAGCTTATGCTAGATGCTGTATGTATATAACTATCTCTACATATGGAAATATATATTTTTTAAAAATGGATGCCATGGAGTGGCCCAAGTGCCATATGTACAGCTTTGGATCTCACAAATGAAATGAGGGTGAGTGAGCAAGCGAGTGGGGCCTGCTCATGAGTTGCCCTGCTGGACTCCTGAATTCACCAGGAATCCACTCATGGCATCTGATGAAGTCAGTTGTTGCCTGCAAGACCTCATGCTTCTCTGAACCAGTGGCCACATCTACACAAGATGCTTACTCCACAGTAGCTCATTACCACTGCACAGTAGCTCGTTACTACTAGTGTCACGTGGCACAAACCGTGATGCAATGCTACTGCATGGTAGTAATGAGCTACTGTGCAGGAGTAATGAGCTACTGCACAATCAGCATCTCCAGGAAGCTGTGCGGGGACAATACTGCTCAGTAATGCTGGTTACTGCACATCCAGATAATACTTGGGTATGCAAAGACTAAATGACTGCTCAGTAACAACTGCACAGTCAGTTAGTCTCCAAGGTGATAACCGACCATCCCTTCTACCAGAACAAGGGATTGAATCTGCAAAAGTTAAAAATTAAACTTCTCATCAAAGAAAGTGCAGTGGGGTCAAAACCACCAGTTAGTTCTTAGTATGACAGTTTGCCATGTATATATAGCCCCAATCTGCAAGATTTTGAATGATTTCAACTTCCTGTGGGATTGATCCTCATCTGCCTTTCACTTGAACAGAGCAGTACTGATTTACAGCCACTGATGCACTGACCTTTCATTTTGCATCACAGCTGAGGGCACTTGGCAACTTGCAAATCAGGTTGAACGTGCCTGCAGCTGCCTGTCATCCTGCCACGTACCAGCCCCTCTGCTCCGCTGGACAGTGGGATGTTAGCAGTTTGATCATGAGGAAAAGAAGGGCTTTGATAAATTCCCAAACCCATCATTATCTCATTTTGGTACATTTTGTCTACATTTTTTCCTAAACAAATTCCATGGAAGTCGTGTAGGAAAACAAAACGCTTTATGAACGAGAACCCACAGATTTCATCTTTCACTTTTCTTAATAGGTCAGAGCAGGGATAAAATTACTTAACTGAGAAGGGCCTAGAAAGAAAAAGAACAATGGGATAAATGAAACAATTTCTCCCTTGTTATACGTAGGTCTTGGCCAATTTGCTGAAAAAAATGCTTTTTAAAACCTCTTCTGTGGCTTGACAATGATTAGGCAGCTGCTGTGTTACAATCACTGTGTTCCAGGTTGAATGTTTTTGTGTTAGTGCTTCTCGTTGCTCCTTTATCTGTATATAGTCACACATTGTCTCTTTAGATCTCAAGACCCAAACTGTAAACGTCCTGGTGCAGGGACCATCTTTTTTCAGTACAGCGTATAACACAATGGGGGCTCAATCTGTGACTGGGTGCTCTATAACACACCACAGTAGTGAGAATGTAAAATGCTTATTTCGCACTAAATCATTCAGAGAGACCTTAACAAGTTGAAGGGTTGGACCAATAGGAGTCCTTATTGAACTTCATGAGCTAAGTGCAAAGTCCTGCACTTAGGAGGGAGCAATCCCCTGCACCAGAGCAGGTTGGGGGCTGACGGGCTAGGCAGCAGCTCTGCAGAAAAGGACCTGGGGGTGACAGTGGACAAGCAGCTGAATAGGAGCCAGCAGTGTGCCCTTGGTGCCAAGAAGGCTAAGGGCATCCTGGGCTGCATTGTTGGAGCATTGCCAGCAGATCCAGGGCAGTGATTCTTCCCCTCTATTCAACACTGGGGAGGCCACATCTGGAGCCCTGTGTGCAGTTTTGGGCCCCCCACCTACAGAAAGGATGTGGACAAACTGGAGAGAGTCCAGTGGAGGGCAACGAGAATGGTTCAGGGGCTGGGGGACATGACTGATGAAGAAAGACTGAGGGAACTGGGCTTATTTAGTCTAGAGAAGAGAAGATTGAGGGGGATTGAACAGCAGCCTTCACCTCCCTGGAGGGGGGCTGCAAAGAGGATGGAGCTGGACTGGTCTCAGTGGGGGCAGACGACAGGACAAGGAGCAATAGGCACAAGTTGCAGCAAGGGAGGTTTAGGATGGATATTAGGAAAAACTTTCTCACGGGGAGGGTGGTGAAGCACTGGAACAGGTTACCTAGAGAGGTTGGGGACCCTCCATCCTTGGAGGTTTTGAAGACCCGGGTAGACAAAGTCTTGGCTGGGATGATATGGTTGGGGCTAGTCCTGCTTTGAGCAGGGGGTTGGAATAGATATGACCTCCTGAGGTCCCTGCCAACCCTCATTTTCTATAGCGCTATGATTATTTTTTGTTAAATAATTGTAATTAAAACAACCATTAAAAAATAAAAATTAAAGCCCTTTCTCCTCACCCTGAATGCTTAGCTATTTTATAAAACCGATACTGAGGGGGAAAAAAAGAGTCTTCCATGTCCAATCCTGGAGAAGAATTAAACTATAAATACCAAAAGATTAGTGCACCTGAGTCTGACAGCTTTGCAGGTCCTATAATGCTCACATCACTATGATTTAAGGAATTGCTTAGGACAGACTTGAACTTACTTATATATCAGTAAATTGAATCCACGGCTTTAAATGCACCAATCCCCTTTCTTATTGAACTGCTGACCCCATTTAGTAGCCAAGCATAATAACATGGTGTCTGATCCTCTGGAAATATGTAAAAATTACAAGCCAACAACCACCAGGGTGCTGGCCTTATTTCTGTGGATGGTAACAACTACGAGGCTTCTTGTCTTCTAAAAGCAAATCCATCTATTGTGATTTTCTTCTCTGCTGTTGTTCCGAATGGAGAGCTTGCAGGGAATTTTTCCACAGCACATTATTGTTGGGAAGTGCCAAATAAGTTGAAACCAAATTTTTATTGGGTACATACCGGTTTCAGTGAAAGAGAGAGAGAAAGAAAGACCAATTGCAGTATTGCCCTGTGGAGTACTTACTTTTAATGTGGGAAGTACGGAGCAATGGTCTCAAGTTGCAGCAAGGCAGTTTTAGGTTGGATATTAGGAAATACTCTCTCACTAGGAAGATGCTGAAGCACTGGAACGGGTTGCCTAGAGAGGTGGTAGCTCCATCCCTAGAGGTTTTTAAGACCCGGCTCAACAAAACCTTAGCTGGGATGATGTGATTGGGGCTGGTCCTGCTTGGAGCAGGGGGTTGGATTAGATGTGACCTCCTGAGGCCCCTTCCAGCCCTCAATGTCTATGATCCTAAAATCCAGGTTCAAGCTCTTGCTTTGGTATTCTCGTCAGGCTCTTGCCTCTGCCCCTCTCATTTTACACGAAAACATGAAAACTTTTGGGTTTCTCTCAATATGATGGGTCATGGGACACATCTCACCCAACTCTATCAATGAGTGCACCTCACAACAAACTATCTGCAGATGTCACTTGATTGGGCAAAGAGGGCCTTCACTGCATCTCTTAATTACCTAGCTTTATGAGCTGCATTTGAAGTTCCCTTTTTAGTCTCTTGTACTTCCTCACATTTAGCACAGCAGTTATTCCTCAGAGGTTATTTTATCCTTATTATGGCAACAAGTTTTGGGGGGTATGAAGTCTGTTTTTCATCTGCGCTGGTAAAGAGGTAAAGATCCCAACAGGGCCAAAAATATCCGACTCTTGTTTGTCTGTTTTATACATGTACCAGGTTCAGAAAAGCCACCGAGGACCAAGGGTCAAGAGTCCCCTTCCCTCCAGGGCAGCATTTTTTCCTGAGACACTTTCCTTCTGGGCTTGCTTTACTTGTCCCACATATCTACTCCTTGTGGCTCCTCAGTAGACGTGTTTCAAGAGGTGGGCTAGATGGTACTTTGGGCAATTTCCAGCATTTTAGTGAGAAGTAGAAGATGAAGGTTCAAACCTCTCTGGGTTAGAGGGGGGCTAACACTTGGGGCTCCACTGCTAGGACAAATACTCTAAATAGTAGGATACTGGGCCACAAGCTGGAAGAGCTCTCTTCCACTTCCTCCTACACCTTACTTCTAGTAAATAAGTATATGCCTGTATCCAGGTGATTGTATGTTGCCACATATTGAGATAAAGTCATGTAAGTGCCAAAAATTGTGCTTACACTGCTAGGCAAGCATCCCGAAGGTATGTCATAGTGAAATAGGATTTAGTCCCGGGCATCATTTAGCCAACCATGCTCCCCTTTCCTGTCACAGGGCAGTCAACACCGGACCAGGAATAGTTAATGAGAACCTCATCTCTCTCCAGGACAGGCAGAGAGACTTCAGGAAAGCAGTGCAGAGTGGCAATAGGGCTTACTTAACCAAGCAAAGTGAGAAGAGGGGACTGCATGACCTGGAACACTTTGCTTGGGTATTATGAGAGCATCATCCAGGGACCTACATTTGCTTTGAGTAGAAATAAAGAGGTCTCTGGAGTGGATGGGCATTGTACAAACAGCGATGTCGATATAATTCAGATCTGAATGAATAGCATGGATAGGCCAGCTGTGGCTGAACTCCCTACATAAGCAGAAAAGGCTTCAAAAGCCATGCTGTGCTCAGCTCATTAGTAAGTTCATTTAGCATAGCATGTCTCATTCTGACCCACTAACCTTGTATATTATTTCATTAATAACCCCCTCCCACACTCTGCTAAAAATTATAATAAAAAGCAGCTCTGCAGGGGCCAGCACAATGGGCCGTCATTAGGGGCAGTGAAATAATAATAATTTAAAAAACCCCAACATCCTGCAGAAAGAAGTACACTACTACAATAGGGGGAGCAGCGTATTTAGAAATAATTTTGTGGATGCTAAAAAATCTCCTTCAATAATGCTATAAAGAAGATTTAGGCATGTTTCCTTTTATACAAGGGTAATGAGTACAGAGTATTGAGGCTCTTGTTTCTTTTCTTTTTGCCTGCCCAAATCCCAACGTTTTCCCCCTGTTTACAGCCCTCCCTTCCTACTGACTGCCTTTGGTCACGGAAAAAATAATCCCTGGTAGCCCTGAAGATCTGCCACGACAAGATGCAAGACTAAAAATGCTGTGGGTTATGCGGTCCCATCTCTGCCCCTGCCCTTAAAAGCCTGGCGTCTTCCCCAAAAGCTGCCACAGCTGCTCAGCCTCACAAAATGGCAGATCCTTCCGTAAAGCGGGTTCTGTCCCAAGAAGGCTTTGGGTCGTGGTGAATAGTTCAATCGGTAAGCTGCCGGCAGAGGGTGCTCGCAGATACAAAGCTTGGTTTCTAGGTTTTGTGGCACCGACTTTTGTCGTTGTGAACTGGAAGCGACTCCCTTTGGCAGCACTTTCCACCAGCTCTTGATATGGCGTCAGATGTGAAACACCCTGAACTGCTTCAATACTTTGTTGTGGCAAACTGGAGGCACCGAGTCGCTCCAGCCGTGGCCTCCATCGCAAGCGCATCCCCAATGTGACATCAGTGCATGTCTTCTGAAAGGACAAGGTTCTTTGGGTGAATCTCATATCTTTTATTAGACCAGCTGAAATTGGTCTATTTAAGTTGGTCTAATAAAAGATATCAAATTCACCCAAAGAACCATGTCTGCCTGTGTCCTTAGACCAACACGGCTACAACTTGCACCCTGTCTTCTGAAAAAGCGCTGGCTTCTCCAGGGCCCGCAGATAACTTCTCGTGCAACGCTTTGCATCAGCCTTTAACGTGATTTCCAGGAATTAAATTGTGCGATAGAGCATTATAGCCACTCGGGTGCAGCCAAATCAAGACGCGATCCACAGTCGGTCTTCAATGTCATTCCCCATGCATACCGAAGAGCTTAATTTACTCCACAGCTCATTTTTCTGAAACCACAATTCAAACTGCATTTTCTCATCGCTGTTGGTCGCATTAGTATGTGTGTCTCAGTAACTGTACCAAAATAAATGTTTATAAACAGGTTTTGAGTGTGAACGACCGTGGAAAACAAATGTAAGATTCACTTTCTGAGAGTTTCTGAACATGTGAGCCTAGCATTCATTTCCCTGAGCCATGCTTCTAGTCGCACTCCCTCATATTAGCATTCCAGGAAAGCAGAGCCAAATGGGCAGAAGGGACAAATACAGCCTAAGAGCTTTCTTTTTCAAGTTTTACTATTCATTTACAAATGAGACCCTGCTTTGTAGGACCAGTAGACATTTTTCGTCTGTCAAAAATTACTTGACAAAAGAAAATTAGGTTGTCAACTAAATCAGTATTATTGTTAAAAGCATCCGTGTTTACTGAAATATTGTGAGATTGTCAAAATCATTTTGGTCCCTAACCAAATACTATTTAGGTAAATATAGAAAAAAAGTAATATTTTCAGCCATAAAACCAAGAACTTTGGTTTTGATTTTTTTCAACTGTGATTTTCCCCGCCCCCACATAGATTGAAGGGAATAATAATACTTGCTGACCATTTCTCTAAATTTTTGGTAGAATAGTTGACCATTCCTAAGCTAGAGAAAGGCACTTAACCTGTTTTATAAAGCCCTGCAGCTGCAGCCACTTCAAAAGTAAGTGTAGTTTCAAAATATAGATAAACTCCCAGAGTAATGGGAAGGAAGGAAGAGGAGAGAATGAGAGTAAAAACAGTTTATCATAGAAATCCCTGAAGCTCCTGTTACCAAGGCCTCTAACTACTGCAGTTAAGAAACACCGAGACCTTATAGGCAGATTTAATTATATCACGATTCATGGTCATCAAATGTTCTATAAATAATTTTATGGCAGTGTTTTTCTCTCTTTTGGATCCTTTTTTAAGTTCACTGTGGCGAAAAGCACTTGCTGACTTGTCCCACCTGAATGGAGTTCAGATAGCTTTCTGGATCTCCTTCTCTTGTGCTGAAGTACTAAAAAGAATGAATCAATGGGCATCTTCAAACAAACTCTTTACGTAGCCATGGTAATTAGCTTATTATTGGGTATTGGCAGAGAGAAACCGCCTAATAAAAGAGTGCTCTCCCAAAACTCTGATGCCAATTTACACGTGTGCATCGAGATGCCATACAACCATTCCTTCTGGATAAGATGATGGATAATTGTGGGGACAGATAGTTGCCTCCTCATTTCTCAACAATGCAACACATGGGTTGGTTGCTTCTTGGGAGTCTAGGGTGCACAGGGACTGTACGCGGGGTGCAGGTTCCTTTCATAGGACATACATACCCTACGAGGATAACCAACTCCCAGGGTGGATCCATGGCTTGCCTCCTCTGTCTTCACCCCATTCCTGCTGGGGCACCTACATTCCTGAGGGAGTAGACTGGGAGCATCCATGAGCTTCTGTGGTTGATGGTGCTACTGTTTTTTCTGGCCTTTCCATGGGCAAGACTCATTGTACATGTGCATACATGCTAGACAGAATTTGACACTTTCTAATCTGGATCCCAGGAGAGTGGGGCTGGAAGGACCTTATGAGCTAATATAGTCCAGTCCCTTATTCAAGGCAGGATCATCCCTGACTAAAACCATGCCAGCCAAGTTTTTGTCCAACTTGTTCTTAAAAACTTTCAGGGATGGAGATTTCACACCTTTTCTAGGTAGCCTGCTCCAATGTTTAATTGCCCATGTAGTTGGAACGTTTTTCCTAACACTACTAAAGGGAATAAAGACAGGAAAAGCTGGTGGACATGGGGGAATGAGTCCATTTAGGTAGATGATACATGCATTTAAGAAGTCTCCATACTGACCATTTGGCACTTGGGTTTTTTTGCTTATCCTTTTAATTCTAGGCCCAGATCTGAATCTCTGGTTACAGGTAGGAAGTTTGAGTGAGTTAAAGTACTAATGGCACCACTGGAGAAGAAAGTACCCAAGAGCACGTTCCAAGGATAAATTCACACATTTGCACAAGAGAAGTGTCATGCTTTTGGTTTATATTTCCCCCCCCTTTTTTCTTCAGTTCCATGTCATCTCTTCCAAATATTCAATCAGTCATTCTCTTGCTTTCTCCACTGTGAACTTCAATCAGGCTGTTGCTGGGAGAAAGGTGAAGCAGAAATCACAGAAAACTGCTATGGATAATTGCTTTCACCCTCTGATTTTTGCACTGAATCCAATATCAGAAACAATTTTTAATCGTTGACTCTACTATTTCAACTAGGCCATAAAGCTGCTTTCAGGACATGATGCAAAATGGCACTTTAAAGCAACAGATCCTTCTCATTCATTTATAAGATTAAGCACCTCACACCCCTTTTGAATATTCCTTGAAGGGACAGCATTTGGGGCCCTGGATGAAGCTGATTTTATAATCCTTATTTGTTTACACTGATCTGGATAAGCAGAAACCTTTCATTGAAAGCAAAGCTCAGGAAGCATATTTTAGGCAAAGGAGATGGAATATGAGCCCATCTTTTCAACAGCGATGGGAAGGCAGCATGAATAGAAACATGGCATAATCCCCAGTTGTCCTCTACAATGACACTTCTAAATACAGTCACTTGACCATTTAAGTGCCTGTACAAAGACTTCTATGATCAGCCATGGGGACATTAAAAGATGAGAGGAAGGACATTTGCAGAGTGAAAACATGCTTTGATTGTCACAAGGGATAAAAGCTATCATGGGGTGGAACACAACAGGTGGAAGGCTGTCATGGGTCTGTAGAGGTGAAGGACATCGGTGCTCCTGCTAATATGTGTGACTGGTTTGGAGATTGCTCTGACATGCATCCCTTCTCAGAGAGAAATGAATAATGCAATCTGCAAAATTTCATTTAAATGTTAAAGGGCTCTTGAGTCAGCACCATCCCATCAGGTTTGGATTTATCTCCCATGGAAACTCAGGAGGACTTGCATTTATCAAGCATGGTTGCACTGAGTGGATGTGCAAGTCACACATACTTAAGTTTGTGCTGGAAATTTGTGTTGCCTTGTGCAGCCATGGAGCACAACCACCATTATGTGACTTATCTGACCAATCTGAATGAGGTAACGCAGCTTGAGCTTTGAGTGTTTGTGACTGCCATGGAGCCTAAGAGGCTAGAAGGACTTGTAAGACAGCCAAAACACTTTCCTTGGTCTGGGAAAAATAAATTGCGCTTATCTGTCCTCCTCACCTTGGGGAAAAGGACCAAAATGAAAAACAAATATGCAACCTAGCTGATTATCAGTACCAGCTTACACCATGGCTTCTAACTAGCTCTGGGGCATAGCTCTTGTGCAAGTCCTCCCCTCTGTGCTGATGTGTCTCTTCTTTCTCTACACTTTCTCATCTCCTGGTTTTCCAATTAGTAACCCACTGCATGCAACACTCCTTCCCAGAAATAGTTCTTATGACCATCAACAGGAAATTTTCCATGAGTGGTGGCATTTGCCTATTCATCCTTGGTGGTTTTAGATGGATAAAAAAGGGAGAAAAATATTGCAGCCCTTTTCTGTAATGAGGAAAAAAACCCAAAAGAAACTATTTTTACACTTCATTCAGGTCTAACTATGTGCTGACAACACTTGTGATTATAATGAAGCTCTTATGTTGTTCAGCCTTTTTTTACATCTCCAACTCCTTGGATCAAATGATTGCAGGATCAATCTAATTTACTTTGGTTATTGCTATTTATACTGAGGCAGTGCCTAAGGGCTGACAAGAAAAAACCCCAGCAATAATAGTTTCAGAGAAGAGCTTGAAAATGTGGCCTGAGTAGAACTTAAAAAAAACCCCAAAACCCTGATGGTTTCTTTTTATGTCTTCATTTTTTGTTTTGTTTTCTTAGCTTTTAACTCACACATTTTGAATACTTGGGATTGACAATATTACTTTTTCTATGGATAACTCTACTGCACAAAGCAAGGAAATCCAGAAAGGCACAGTGAATGAAACGTGAAGGCAAAAACAAACCAAACAATTTCTTGAGACAACATATATCTACAGGCAAGTCCCAGAGTAAAAGTGAAAACGAAACGTAGTCAGGTAAATTAGGAAAAAAAGAATCCCTTCGAAGACATCATAACCCAGACAGGTGCACGTGTTCTTGTTGCTCATTGGCACATCTGGAATCGTTTGTGGAAGCAATTTTTAGCATGCCAATTTTTTTTTGTTTTTGTGAACTGTTCATTGTACAACTGCACTGCTTGCTATGCATGGCTGGACCTGATCAGAAAAACTGGAAAATTTTCATAGAACAAAAGGAATCATTGTTATTATATGCTATGGTGTGTGTGTGTGTGTGTGTGTATAAAATATTTTATACACACACACACCCCCCCACCCACCATGTAACATATAGTAATGATATATCTATATCTATAGATATATATGATATATAATAACCATAGCAAACAGGAACCCCAGTCCTGGACATGGATCTCCATGGGCTAGGACAAACACAGAAGAGAAGACTTTAGGGCCAAGTGTTTAGTAAGGTGAAAGGATTTGGGATGTACGTGGGTAATGAAATATTTTAATTGGAACAATTTCTGTTAATCTTCATGCTTCATAGTGTAACTGGCCACTCCCCCTACTGGCAGTTTATGTATTTTTTGAAGAAGAAGTGGTAGTGGGTCCTTTTCATATGCAGGATGCTGGCCTGAGTTATATTGTTCTGATTCTGTACAGTAATTCCCATGTCCCAGCTCTGTAGAGAGGTGCTAAGAGAAAAAAAACAAACATATTACGAACATAGAGAGTGCCTAGGGACTCTCAGAGCTGCAGGACATCTGTTGGAAGGGATGGTTTACTTTAAAAATAATAAAAATAATTTGTTTCCCAGTCTTTTAGGCATGGTTTCTATAGGGACATGTGTTAGTTGGAAATGTAAAAGACTTGTTCTGTTGTTCTGAAAATACTGGGATTTCAATAAACAAGGCACTATTTTTATCCAGTAGATATTTTGGCTCTCTTTTCCAAAGGAAAAGGACATTTTTCCATTTATATTCCAGTTTGGCAGTAAAAAAAAGCCGGTAGACACAAAACAAAAACATAAGAAAGAACTGACTGTGAGCCAAACTTCACTTTTAAACACTCTTAATTACTATGGCCCCCGGTCTAACAACCTGTCGCATGTCAGTCTCACCTCACTGGTGCAAAATATCCCCATGTGTTTTACTCATATGAGTAAGATTTTATTTAGTTTGAGTAAGAAGGTTTTGGTTTCAATAATGTAACTTGAAAGGTGCCAGGCTACCCTTTATACTGAGGCCTGAAGACATGGAAATCATGGATCATCCTTGCATTTGTATTCATTATTGGGCTTTTTGGCTTAGAGATCCTGAAAATGATGTTAGAATTGTTCTTCCAACGCAACTGCTGCTATCAGTGGAACTTGAACAGCACGAGGAAGCCAGGAGCCGTTCACTGTTGTGTCAAAGTCATTGAAGTCATAGATACAAAAATGTGCCCCTAGATGTCTCTTATCTCACCCCTGGCACTGAAAACCCATGTTCAGTGTAAACCAAAATACACATGTACAGTAAATGAACAGTAATGAGAACCCTCCCACGCCAATTCCTGACCTCATGCAATGGTACCCTTGACCTTAATGAACTCATTTGTAGAGCAAGATGCAGGGCTGCAGCATTGAGCTCATGTAAATACCAGAGCCTCCACATGTCCCGCTTCAGACTCGAGCCCTAATTCAGAGGATTGTTGTGCCTTGTTTGAAAACACTGTGAGGTTACATGAGGATAAAGAAATGCATAACATGCCATACAAGCCAGAGAGCAGGCAGAACTTGCTGCTTGTCTTGGGTGCATTTGGGTAGCTAATTGCAGTCATTTGGCGCTCTGGCACACAGCCCGTTGTTCGGGGGCAACAACATCTTTCAATCTAAAAAGCCACAAGAATGAAATGAAGATGCTGTTGGGAATCTGCTTTCAGAGAACTTCCCTCCTTTGCCTTCATTTCCACTTTTTAACAATAAAACACAAACCACCCAGCTGGTGGGTTTTTTTTTAAGGTTTTTTTTGCATTAACTTCTCCCAGCAACTAGCCTACTGATACAGATCTGATGAATTAAAAACTTATCTTCCGTCTCCTCCACGGCATGTGTACACACAGACAAAACATGGAAAGAAGTTGGCACATCTTGGGAAGCTAGCCAAAACATGGATGCTCAATTATTTCCATCCCAAGCTATCAGCCATGTATCAACCTGGTCCGATTAGACTTTTATCTCTTGAGCTCTCCGAGCAAAAACAGTTGTGCAATGAACTAGCAGCTACACTAAGCTATTATCCAGTTTGGGAACTCTCCATTAGTGAGATACACAACTGACTTGAGCAGGCATAACTGCGGTTGGCTTCAATGAGAATTGTCCAAATGCAAAATAGGGAAAAGATGCACAGGAGACTGTGTCACATGAACCTGATGCCGTTCTCTTGTTAGATAAGTGATGTTCAGATTAGCAAAATGTGATTAATGAAATCTATTTGGACTGTAGTATGGGAAATTAGCCAGAGAAAATGAGGAAAAATATAAGGATTCTGAAAATGGTCAGAAATAGTTACAGGAAGCAATGAGGTGGGCTGAAAAAGGAACTGCGGCATTCAAGGGAAGTTCCTGGTAGTGTGCCTCGAGGAATTGGTTTTGGGATTAATCTTATTTAATATTCTCATGAATAAAACTTTGTACACCCGGTAGAAATGTGCTACTAAAATTTGCTCATGGCAGAAAGTTGAGAGGTGCCGTCCATAGTGAGGAAGACAGAATTTCAGGCAGGAAGAAAGCGATGACCTCGAGGACAGAAGAAATAGAAACGGGATGAAATTCAGTAGCACAAAGTGCAAGGTCATAAAATTTAGGGACAAAAAAGAATTTCTGCCATCATCTGGAAAATGTGCTTTAAGAGGGAAGTGAGAGAGGAAGAGGAGGACTTGGGTGTAGTAGTGATCACAGGATGAGTGTTAGCCACTACTATGTGCAGCTGTGGAGAAGCCACAACACAATCCAAGGATGTAAAAGCAAGGCATTTCCAGTGGAGGTAGGGAGATTTTGTGCACAGTACAGGAAACATCTCACCTGTAAGGTTGCATGTGTTTCTGGTCACCATGCTTAAAAAAAGTGACTTCCAAGTAGAATAGGCACCAAAATGACTTCCAACAGTGGGGTCCCGCAGGGCTCAGTCCTTGGACCGATACTCTTCAATGTCTTCATCAGTGACTTGGACGAGGGAGTGAAGTGTACTCTGTCCAAGTCTGCGGATGATACAAAACTGTCGGGAGAAGTGGACACACCGGAGGGCAGGGAACAACTACAGGCAGACCTGGACAGGTTGGACAAATGGGCAGAAAACAATAGGATGCGATTTAACAAGGAGAAATGCAAAGTGCTGCACCTAGGGAGGAAAAACATCTGGCACAGCTAGGAAATGACCTGCTCGGTAGCACGGAAACGGATCTTGGAGTCCTAGTGGACTCCAAGATGAAAGTGAGTCGTCAGTGTGACAAAGTGGTCAGAAAAGCTAACGGCATTTGATCGTACATCAGCAGATGCATGACAAACAGAACCAGGGAGGTGATACTTCCCCTCTATCGGGTGCTGGTCAGACTGCAGTTGGAGTAGTGCATCCAGTTTTGGGCGCCGCACTTCAAGAGGGATGTGGAAACCTGGAGAGGGTCCAGAGAAGGGCCACTCGTATGGTTAAGGGCT
>NW_017728991.1:4217445-4220006 GCF_001723915.1 Gavialis gangeticus | reverse complement strand
AGTTAGAGTGGCCAAAATCTGGAATGGGCTCCCAAGGGAGGTGGTGCTCTCCCCAACCTCCTCTTGGTCTTCAAGAGGAGGTTGGATGGGCATCTGGCTGGGGTAGTCTGAACCCAGTACTCTTTCCTTTCTATGCGGGGGGTCGGACTCACTGATCTATTGAGGTCTCTTCCGACCCTAACATCTATGAGTCTGAATCTAGAATGGGTAGAGGGTGATCAGGAGAATGAAAAGCCTGTTGCATGAAAGGAGACAGAGAGATTGGTGTGTTTAACCTAATAACATGAAAGCTGAGAGGGGATAGCATTGCCATCTCATTAATAAACAGAGGAGGAAAAATCCAGGCAGTACTAAAGCTATTTAAAACTAGAGAAAAAATGTTAGCATGAACACAAATAGATACAGACTTGACACACATAAATTGAGGCTGGAAATGAGACGAAGTGAGATTCTGAACCAGTCTTTTATAATATGAGCTGTGGGGGCAAACCTAGGTCTAATAAGGAGCTTGAGATGTGCAAGGATGGGAGCACTTGACATGAATGCCTGCTGGACTTGATGATCCCTGGGATGCCTTCCAATCCCATGTCATATTGCATTTTTCTTTCACTCCTTTTTGGCAGCTTCTTCAGATTATCACATGCTCAAATGGTGGGGGAAAAAAATCCCCTCCAAATGTCTCTCACCCACCTTTCCTCCTCTAAACATATGGTAATCTATAATTCTGCAGAAGTTGAATGCTAGGAGCTAGCTGCATGGGAAAGGAAAAGTAGTTTCCCAGAGAGAATTTGAGCTGATTTCTGCTACTTTCCTTTTTTTTTTTTTGCTTTTTCTTCTGGGCTTTTTCCTGCCGTATAATTTCTCTTTTGCCTCCCAAACTTGTTCATTATTATCTGAAGCAAAGAAAGCTAAGCACAATGCTAATGCTGAAAGAGAGCCACATTTTTCTACATTTAGGCTGGTTGCAACCTTAGGACATAAACCAATCAAGGCTTAATACAATGACCTGAATAGTAAGCGTAAGGAGAGGATGAACAGGGCTCTCAATGGATACCCACAGGCTGGAAAGCAGCTTATGCCACATATGCATAGATCATATGGGAATACATGGAGTTCCAGGTTGCTTGAAAACCCGAGATGCAATTTCCCACTCTAAAAAATGAAACAGTCGAGTAATAAAAACAGCAAAGAAAATGTAGTGCTTCCCCATGGGCTGTGCTGTGTCTGGAATTATGTAAATGAGTGACTTTTACTGTACGCATGAGGAAGTTGTTATTGTAACTGCTCCAATATGATGGTAAAAAAAAATGAGGGTGTAAGGTTTTCTTTTCTGTGAAAACCAATTCAGCAGCATCATTAAAAGTGCAGTGCCCTCGAAACAGGTATTTTCCTTGGGGCTGCACCACCTGTAGGCAATTCTGTTTGGACCACATATTGCGCTGCTTGCCGAGTTGTGGCATTCGTTTAGGCACGTGGCTGGGCCTGTTGCACGTTAGCGGAAAAAGCTAATGACGTCCATTAATTAACTTTATTGGAAGAGTAGTAAAATATAAGACAGGTTGCCAAATAACAGGAATAGAAACATGTATATTTAATCAGCGTAGGGAACTTCCTACGTTTCGGAAAACAAGAAATATCAAAGTAGACAGCCGCAAACAAGATAGTCAGCCGGGGCGGGAGACATTGGCAGTAACAGAGTAGAATTTTCCTGGAAAAAACTGAATTAATACAATGCAAACACAGCTCAGTATCAGCAAGATACTGAAACTCAGAAAGCGGAGGGGAAAAAGGGGGTGAGGACAAGGCAGAAACAGGTGCAACTGATTTTCAGTATAGCTGACCTCCGAGTATAATCAGTATTGCACCTGGTGGGGAGGATTTTTTCCATTAACTTAGGTGGGCTTTGGATCAGAACCTTATTGGAGAAAGGTCCAACAGAACAAGTGGCCGCAGTGTCTATGATTTGATATGATTCACCTTCACTGGTAAATACTCTGGGAGTAAGTCAACTAACTTTCCTGGAAAAGAGCACAAAATTTGCTTACCATTTTCCCCACTGAGTTGAGTACCTGGCAAGGGGCGAGATCATGATTCAGAGGAAAATTACTATAATAAGAAATGTTTCCCAGCATTGTTCTTCTTGGTCCGAGAGAAAAGAACTGCAAGTTCTGCAAACTGATTAAAACAACGCCGCCAGTGAGGTGCATCCATGGAAAGCATGTTGGCTTTCAAAGGTGACAGCTTTTGGGACGTTTGAAGCTGGATTCTGCTTCCCTATGGCTCAATAGCATAGATATTAGGGCTGTGCAAAGCTTCAGTCCCAGATTTGATTCGGGCCGATTTAATGGCCGAAACTGCACATCCGAATCGAATCAGGAGACCCTTTAACCTCTCCGAATCGAATTGAACCCTCCAAAAGATTTGGCGATTCAGACATAGAGACAGCTTTAAATGTTTTTTCTACACATCTCTAGGTGGCAGGGGGCTCATGAGTGCTGCAATGCTGGGGTGCATGGAGAGTCCCACAGGAGCATGGGGGGCTTCTCAGCACACTCAGCAGC
>NW_017728991.1:4210506-4212445 GCF_001723915.1 Gavialis gangeticus | reverse complement strand
TCTACACATCTCTAGGTGGCAGGGGGCTCATGAGTGCTGCAATGCTGGGGTGCATGGAGAGTCCCACAGGAGCATGGGGGGCTTCTCAGCACACTCAGCAGCAGACCCAGAAGTGGGCCAGAAGCACTTTCAGTCCACTGCTGGGTCCACTGAGGAACATGCTGGGGGTCCTCCCTGTGCACTGCCCCCAGCTCAGCGACTGGTGCCTCCTGAGTCTAGGGGGGCTCCCAGAGTCCCCTCTGTGGCCAATTGCCAAGCTGGGGGGAGCATGGGGAGCCTCCGAGGGCGCTCCCCAGCACACCCAGAAGTGGATCCGAAGTACTTCAGGTCCACTTCCAGGTTCGCTGCTGAGCATGCAGTGGGCCCCCTAATAGATATGAAGCTTATATAGAAAGAAGAGGGGAGAAAAAAGGAAACAAACTGGAAAAATAGTAAAAAGGCCAATGGGTGCATTGCCTATGAGGCATTTATGGTACAATTCAGGGAAATATTCAGCTTCCCCATGACTTGCTGTCTGCCAAAGTTTAAGAGGTGATTTTATTAGTAATGGGATCAGCTCATGAAGGATAAAAGCAATTGCCCCTTAGCAGAGGATCATGAATCAATATAACCCACAGAAGGCCAGTTTTGATGGATCGATGGTGCAGACTTTATGCTGGCCCAGGGTGAGTCTTCAGCCACCAAGAGAACAAAGCTCATGGTCCTTTGGGAGGTGTATCCAGAAGACTGGCTCCTTAGCAGAAGCGTATGCAGACTCTTGCATTCAAATCTCCTAGGTGTGCACCATCATGGCCCTTGCAAATAAGTTCCGTCATGGCATTTCCAACGCTTGTCAACACTGAAATTACTTCTGAGAATCGACAAAGTGAAAAAAACAAATGGCAATATTTCATACAAGTTCGGTTCCAAACCTGTGCAAGACAGGAGAGATTGTTATTTTATTTGAATGCCTGGTCCATCTTGATATATAATCTAAAAGAAAGAATCCTAGCAAGGACCCTATCCTCCCTCCCCTGAAAAAATAATAAGATACTAGTTGTTTTTGCAAGAAGAGAAAGAAAAAACAAAACCATTTGTTTTAAAAGGCAAAATGAACAGCCTCTTCTGTAGTGCTGCAATATTTTACCTATCGGTCCTTAATTAGCTGCATTTCTTCTATTTATGACTCGTGTTGCAATTAAAACATTCTTAGCTAAACAACAGGTTACAAAAGTTAACAAAATTAAATTTATTTTACATTTTTTTTAAGAATCATGAAAATATAGTGCTATATTGAGTGACTGTGCTTGCTTTCTTTCTCTTCCCTCCCTTCTGTTGCTTGATTTTCAGATGTCAACATGTATTTTATTTTTAAAATTGAGTCATCCTGTGGAGGATTATATTGAAAGAAAGTACTTTCTCCCAAGAGACTTAACCAGAGGCAGCAGATTGTATTTCTGCTATTAAGACTAGGGTTTAAATTCTTTACAGTTTAATGAAATTCTGGAAGTTTAAAACTTTTTTTGTGTTTCTTTCACCAAAAGTGTATTTCTCTCCTTTTTATCTTTGAGGCAAATTCTTTCTTGGAAAAAAGGCGAGAGACTTTTTTTTGGGTGGGGGTCTAAATCTCAGGGCTTCTATAGACATCGAAGCAAAAAAAAAAATCTGGAAATTTCTATGAGATGAGGATCCAATTATTTTACTTTAAGGTAAGCAGATGCTGAACATTACTCAGAAAGGAGGGAGGGCCTAGTGATTAAGGTGTTAGCTTAGGGCCTCTAGTACTTAATCTGAGCCAAAAGGCTGAGAAACGATACATTCAAGACATATTTAACTAGTTATTCTTTGTTTGATCATGCCAGTAGTTGCATTCACAAATGATGGGTAAGTACTGAAGATGTACTTACAGCACAGCCCCACCGGGGGGACGTCTTGTTGGACCTAGTGCTGGCCATGGGTG
>NW_017728991.1:4202343-4210495 GCF_001723915.1 Gavialis gangeticus | reverse complement strand
ATGGCAGGGGGTCGGACTAGATGATCTTCTCAGGTCCCTACTGACCCTAGAAACTATGAAACTATGAAACTATGTGATTGAGCCATAACGTTATTGCACGAATATGTGTAATAACTTTGTGGGTTGTTCCTATTACACCATTAATTAAATGTGTGTCCAGGCTGTATGTCTTGGGAAACCCTATACCACAAGAAACCATGTGTGTGTGACCATAGACAAGCCCCAGTGTTCCCCTCTGCTTTCATTCCTTGTCTTTACAATGGGAATAAATCACAAGAGTGATTGGAAAATTAATATTCCAAACAGGGTAGGTTGTATGGTAAGAGGTGGAGGATGGGGAAAAGCATATTTAAGCATGACCTCCAAATATTATTTAAAGGGATTTAAAAAAAAAGATAATAAATGAATTTCCTTTATTTTATTTTTTTTGGCCATTTTCTTTTCATGTGAGTTCAGTACTGATGACACGTACCAAGTTGAGACATTAGAGATGTGTTAGCTGCACAGTCAGCAAAATCAGCAGTAGAGAAGTTGGAAATTTGCTGAATATCGAGTTCTTGACACAGCTTTAATTAAAACCCCTCCTGATTTTCAAGCAAAAGTATAACATTTATTGTCCCCGTTTTTTGACAACACTAACATTTTTTATAGCGTGGTTGAAACAAAACAAGACCAACAAAATATGTGGACTATTTTAACTGATTTTGCATCCAGTTTGCGGCGTATTCTGGTCCATACAACTCTTTGCCATAAGGATTTGCTTAAATAATGAATGAAACACTTAAGGGTTCTGGAGATTACCAGTTAATTGAAGTCAGGATAGTGAGTTGTGAACGTGTGTGTATTCACTGAGAACTGGACTAAGGCCACATTACACAGGCCATGAAAGCTCAGTGGGAGGACACTTGAATTGTTTTAACAGTAGCCAGTTGAATTACTAGATGTTCATTTTGGTCACGTAACAAGAAAAAAAAAATCTTACAATGCTGAGAGGCGGAAGGGGGGGAGTCACATTTTGAGCAGTTTGTCTGGCAGTCCAAGGTTTTTTCATCTTTCACATGTGTTTGCATTTTTCTAGTCAAACAAGTCAAATGATAATATCACCCTTCCGTGAGGAAATAGGTCAAGTTAACGTGCAGAAATGGTCAATGCGTGCCCTTTGGGTGAAATTTCACAACTTTCATTTAAAAATGCCAATATAAACCGATCTTGTATTTTCAGGTAGAAATGACATTTTATTTTGAATTGAATTGAACTGAATTGAGAACAATATATTTTCACACAAGACAACTGGCAAATGTCCATGCAGCTGGTTCCAAACCTAGGCAGAAGTGACCTTGGTCAGGTTTCCAAATACAGCTTTTCTTTCCTGAACCTGGTTCTCTTTTACTTTCTCTTGCACTGGGCCTGATGCTGCCAATGTCACAGGAGGCTACAAATGTCAGGTTTAAAAAAATTAAATTAAGTTTCACCGTTTTTTCCTAATGAAAGGAACTTCTTAACTCTCTGGGCTTTTTACTGTGCTGAGCAGGCTGTTAAAAAAAAATGGGCACCTGGCTGAGTGCAAGAGGTATAGTCCTGATTCAGCAAGTGGACGATGTTCATCATTTTTTTTTATTTTATTTTTTTAAAGAAAGAAAGAAAGGCAAACCACTAATTGTTGTTAGAAGCATCCATTGTAGAGGCAGCACTGAGGAAAATACACTCAATGCTCTTGTACAGCAACATCTGTTAAGAGCAACCTCTTAACACCAATATTTCACCTGGTGATATTTTCCATACAATGTATTCAGTCTATACACTATCCTGACCTAAATTAACTGGTAATCTTCTGAAACCTCAAGTGTTTCATCTGGGATTTAAACAAAGCCTTATGGCAAAGAGCTGTATGAAGCCAGCTGTGTAGGGCATCACCATGTTGCTACTAACAGGCACCAGCCACATGCCTAGGCTTCAGAAGAAGACTAGGCTTTTCTTAGACCTCAACGTCGGTAGTCTGGAAGGGAAGATGCCAATGCCACCAATTTGGTTTTTTTCCCAGCACAGCCACAGAGCCAGGCCTTAGCCAGGTTCCAGCCATATCCAGATGAATTGCTCCTATCAGATGAACGGGCCAGCTTGGAAGAGAAAACCCAAGGGGACTAAAGAAGACCTTAGGGTTTGAGGAATAAGAACCCATCAGGGCTGGCCCAGGAATTAGACTGACATTGTTATGACAATTCAATGCAAGCTTGTGGAGCTACATTTGGCTGGAACCACCTGGCCGGAGTCCAGATAGGCAGAGTGATGATTACAGAAGTATTTAGTTGTAGCCTGGCTCCTGCCAAGACTTACATACATGCTTCACTATTTACCTGCATGTAAAGTCCATGCAAGGGCTTGTGCAAAAGTAAGTAGGCATGTAAGAGCCTTCAGCTAATGTTTGTAAATAAAGTGGTGCCCCGGCATTAAATGCCGAGGAATGTGCTTCAAGGAAGGTGGGGGGTAGAAGGATAGAAAGAGGAAGCCGTCTCTTGCCAATGTGTATGGTACAGTATGTGCTACACGTGCAGCGGGGACAAAGATCAAGTGCTATCTTTATATTTTTTCTCCAGCATTAAGTCATATTTAACATCAAACCTTGTCTAGAAGCGCTCGACTGTTTGTGGAGAGCACAAGTTTGTTGGAAGATGTACAAAGAGCTAGAACTCTTGGTTCCAAAATTATACCGTTTTTGTCGGAATCATTTATTTTATTTCTGTTAAAAAAACATTTTTAGTTGATACCCCCCCACACCTTTGTTTTTTTAACCTCAATTTTATGCTTGGTGTATTTACACCAGACTGGAGCAGATAAGCAGTTACTACTGATGGCCTTTGACTTACAGTTGGCCCACCAGAGAGGAGAATGTGAGCTCTCATAAGCTTTGCCCCATTATCTCCAATACAAAATACTCTTCTCCTGAGGCTTGGAAGTGTTTAAGTTTTCTCCAAGTTCTTGAAATGTTGAGATTTAGAGCTGTGGAGATTTTGACTCGAAACCAGATTTGAAAGTTTGGTTGTATCATATGCCAGCATTTCAGTTTTTCTCATCCTAGACATAGGATCCAGTTATAAAATTCGGGCCTCCATACATAAATCATTTCCTCATCGAATTTCAAGTGTTTGGGCCATTTATTATAGATATTTAGATTTAGATTTTTTTTTATTATAGATGTTTAGAGGTATAGATGTGTTATATCTATAAGAAATGGAGAATTATAGATGTTTAGAGATATAGATCTGTTATAGCTATAAGAAATGGTCATACATTTTGTACTATTTCAATTTCTAATCATATTATGAACTATTGATTTCAAAATGACTTAATGGAGGCATTTTATATCCATCTCTTTTCCAGAGCGCACCAATCCTCTGAAGAGCTTAGAAATATAGTGCAGTTACGGCCTTTAAAAGGCCATCTATTCCATGGCTTTGCACAGAGATGGGACATGTGTTTATCTAACCTTTTCTTAAAAGCCTCCAAGACCAGGGATTCTCCAACCTAGGCTACTCCGGTGCTTTGCTATCTCTATAATTAGATTTTTTTCCCTTGCTAGCTCACCTAAACCTCCCTTGCTGTAAATCAGGTTGCTTCCTTCTTTTCCTACCTTTGCTGGGAAAAAGCAAACAGTTGATCACCTTCCTCTTTACAGAGCAAAAGATAAATGTTTGCCTCAGCCATTGTTTTCCTACGTTAAACAATCCCAGTTCTTTTAACATTTCTTTGTATTTCCCAATATTCTTCTTATTTTTGCTGAGCTCTTCTGGATTTGCCCAGTTTGTCTACATCTTAAATTGTGGTGCCACAGCTTGGCAGTACTCCAAGCTGAGGCCTCATCAATGGCAAGTACAGCAGAGTAATTAATTCCCTTTTCTTTCCTATGGCATCTTTATTAATACATATCAGGATTTTGTTTCTTTTTTTTTTGTGGGGGGGGAGGGGTGGAAATGGGCAACAGCAGCACATTGCTGACCTGTGATTAAATGTATGATCCACTACAATCCCCAGATCAATTTTTGTAGAACTGCTGCCTTAATCCTCATTTTGTATTTGTGCGTTTGGTTTTTCCTTTCCAAGTGTAGCTTTTTGCACTTATCTTGATTGAATTTCATCTTCCTGATTTCAGGCCACTTGTCAAACGTATCAAGATTGTTTTGAATTCTTTTCCAACCTCCAAAGTTTGTGCAATCTTTAGGGTTTTGGTGTCATAAGTAGATAACATCATCCAAGTTTATGGAAATACTGAATAGACAAGTGCCCCTTGTCAGGCTGCCTTTGGAATATCTTCCTATTTGATAATGAGCTATTAATAAGTATCTCTATCTCTGAGTACAATTTTCAACCAATTGTGGACCCCTCTCTTGCAGTGATTTCCCATAAATCTCATGAGCGTCAGGCAGGACTGTTCAAAATGACACAGGGTTTCCTCTCCATCACTGCCTCCCATTTACTGATGGCAAAAAAGGGAAAACTGGACATAATTTCCTTTTGACAAATTTATAGTGTTCAGCAGCAGCCTTTCTGAAAATTTTTAGGTATTCGAGGAACTTTTTAGTAAAATTCCCAATTCTTTTCAAGGCTTTTAAATCACCTATTTGTTTTGCTGTTTATAAAATACCTAAAAAAATACTCTAGTATAATGCCAGAGAACCAATAAAGCAAGGCCAAAAATATTAACAAGCATCATCATCCACATTTCAATGCTTTGTAAAAAAAAATAGGAGGCTAAAATTAAATGATCAGTGACTTTTAATGAAAAATAGGCTTTTTAGGCATGTTTGAAAATTGGACAGATGCTTTTAAGATACTGAGGCTCTTCTGAAAATGTTAATCATATTGTTACTTCTACTACACAAGTGCCGGAGAGTGGCAACTGCAATGGGGGGCCGATTGCATTAGGTGCCGTACAGAATCATGACAACAGGAGACAACCCATGTCCTGAAGACTTTACAGTTGAATAAGTGAGACAGACAAACGGCAACAGGGAGAAGGAGAGAAGAAAATGGTTCCAGATGTCTTTTGTTCCAATATGCTAGATTCTGCAAATAAGAAAAAATTGCATTCCCTGTCCATCCCCTCTAAAAATTAACTGGTACAAGTTGATTTCCCCCTTCCCCCCCTAAATTTTTCTGCAGTCCTCACAAGTTATTCCACTTCTTCATCAGGATTATGATGTTCTTAAATCAGCGTGCTAATGTTTCATCTCATCTATTCCAACACAAATCCAACCAAAATTAACTCAATTGGTCCACATATATGTACTGTGCCTGGCATACTTGCTTGCCTTTTCACTTCCTTCGCACATCTCTGTTGTTAACTGGGCTTTAAGGACATGTCTTTATTCCCACACTGTTATTTATGATGCTGACGTCGTCTGTCAAGGTGAATGGTATTTTGCAGTGGACTATTTAGTACTTTATAGTAAATCTGCCTGCTGTTTTCTATAAAAACAGGAAACCAGCTGCAAGTTTTATAGGTGAAAACGAAGGTTTCTTGCTTCACTCATGGCATATACTGTCACTAAGAAGTTAACAGTGATCGTGGAAAGAGAGGGAAAAAAAGCAGAAAAGTGGCCTTGCTTATTTTATTTTTATTTTACCTCTGTTCCTTGAGCTGACTTATAAAGATGCAGCATGGCATTTCATTAACATTACTCATTACTTCTGTGAATACAGCATGTACTTTACTGTACAGAGTACAAAGGAAGAAAGAGCCCTTGCCCTGTGAAATTTGACATTAGCACTAATTGATCTCTGTCTAACATAGTTATTTAAGAGAGTAGCTAAGTCTTGTGCACAGTTCCTTTAGTTCTTAGTCTTGTGTAACTGATGTTCTTTCTAGAAAACTGTTTTCTCTCATGCAAGTAGAGTAGGTGGTTTGAGATATCGATCTGTTAAACCAAGTTTTTGTGCAGCTCAGTGCTGCCAACTTGCATACTATTATCCCGAGGCTTGGTAATTGGATGAGTCAGATCATTAACATGAGAATCACAGCTTTCACTGATAGATAAATAAATAAATACAGGCATTCTCTTGGCTGTGGAGGAAAGCTTGAAATTGTGGAGCTGAAGCTCAAAACACAAAAATGCAACTAAAAGGAGCCACATATTTGTTATAATGAATATAACAATTTTCAGTTTGTTGCATGGTTTTGGGGCTTGAGCCATGACTTAACACGCCTGAACAAAACAAGCATGTTCACAGCAACTTTGGAATATGTTGTCTCCTGCCCTGCCTGTGCAATATGTTTGCACATGCATGCATGTGCATTTGTACACTACATGCACCCATATCCATAATCAGTGCAGGGGTTTCATTTGGCTTTGCCTTTGAAAAGCAAATGTGCTTTTTGGCTTACCATCAGATTTTTGCCCCTTTCCCTGTGTGTTAGAGGAATCTGTTTATTTGCTTTCATTGTTGAATGTGGATTTCTAATTATGTCTCCCTTCTATTACTTACTACTGGCACTTTGGAGCAAAAGGGAAGATGGGAGAGGGAGCCCATTGGCTAGATGTGCTGGAGAATGAGAGTCATTGCAATTACCTGGTAAAAAACAACAGGCATGTTCTAAGCTGGCATTTGGCAAGTCAAGATGCTCATGATCCTGCTTCTCTTTGGCAAGTAAAGATACTCATGTTGCACACTGCTGTATTAAAAGATTCCCCATCTCTAATACCAGCTGTGGTTTTCAAGAATTTTAAAGTCAATTCCATCTTTTCCTTTTGTTTCTTAGCTGAAACATTTCCCAACCCCTGTTATCAATGAGCCTTTGATAGACTTTGGCTCAGGTCTGAATAATGAGTTGTTTCTTAGAAATAAGTTTCTTGGTTCTAAATCAGTTCAGTCACAGCCAAGTTGTGTCTGGCCTTACACTGATGCTTTTGGGTCTTTATAGGCATGGCAAAGTATCTCCCTCAGGTTCACATAAGGACCAAGCAGGATGGTAGCTTCAACACTCTGGAGCTTGTAAGGGCTGCTCCATGTCTGCTGCTCTCAGCCCAGGCAACGTGCCCAAGTTGAGAAGAAGATAGGAAGGGACATGGCCCATGGATCCACCGTAATAGTGGACCATCCTCAGTGTGTAGAAGCAAGCTACACTCTGTAGATGGGTAGCAATTGATGGGCAGAAGCCATGTCCTTGGAAGCTGCAGGAAACATCTGACTCAGTTTGGGCCCCAGCATTTCCAAACTTAAATTCTTGAAGTGAAGCATCTAATCATTGGCCTGGTTTTAAGATGAAATGAGAACTTCAGTCTTCTACTGAAGATCTCTGGCTACACACTCATATGGCTTATGGTTATAGCTGCTTCACTTTAGACACATGCATGTGACATGTTTCACCACCGCAATATCCATGAGCTGCATTTAAATTAACAGGCTCAAGCTAACTAATGTGGCCTTGTACCATCTGTGAGCTGTACTGCATGTGAGAGAACCCATGGCATTTTGTATTGAGTGTCCTAATCAGGATCCTGAAAGTCACCACGTGGTAAGTGTAAAAGCTGTTGAATGGTGAAAGGGAACCTGTATGCTTCTGTGCAAGGAAAATCAAACTTGGCTATTTGGGAGCCTACAGGGACTAGGCATGATGCAAAAGCAGTAGGCAAGAGTTTACCAAGTTCAAAATATATACACCACTGGAGTCACAGGCTCTGAAAGTTCAATTACTGTAAATATAAAGGTGAAGTCTGGGTTTAGTAGCTTCCTTTGTGCTCATCATCCCATGGTTGATTTGATATAGAAACTTTGCAAACATCATTCTAAGGCTCAATATAGACAGTTTTTTGTAACATGTAGCTAACTAGAAGTTAGAATTCTTTGTACTTGTCTTTTCTTTCTCTTTTTTGTAAATGCAGTTTAAGAACGTTGCACATGCTATTTACACTTCTCTCCGATTGTAGGGGAAGTGATACTCATTGTAAACAACACACAATTCATTCAAAGTCCCTCTGGCACTTTCAGCACTTAGCACATTGATGCATCCTGCCTGCCAAAAAGATGTTCTGAAGAGGTGTTTTCTTTAGTTCTACAGCAATTTCTGAATAGTGGCATCTGTAGACTTTCTTTTTATTAGTATCGACATGTTAAGGTGAGTGACTCATAAATGAAACCCCCCTGCTTACCAGTTGGA
>NW_017728991.1:4189471-4192155 GCF_001723915.1 Gavialis gangeticus | reverse complement strand
CCCCCCTGCTTACCAGTTGGAGAATTAGGCTAGGGACAGACATTCAAAAAGCCTGAGCCTGAATTTATTCAGTCTTTGCAGGTTAGTCTAACCTGGCTAGGTTGAATCAGTTTGCAACCATACAGACATCCCCTCTGGACTGAAGAAATGCCAGCAATGGCTCAGGCTAGAAGCCAGGGGTGCTAGAGCAGCCCTCCCTCCCCTTCCACATGCTGAGCTGAGGTGGACTCAGCACTGTGGAAGGGAAGCTTTGATTAGGGAGGGGTGTAAACCCCCACCCTGCCTTGACCATCCCAGGCTTTTTCCCTGCTCACTGCTCAAGGGGCAGGAGTGTTGCCAGACCCCATTCCCAGGCTAGCACTCTGAGGCAAAGGGGTGTGTGTATGTGTGTGGGGGGGAGGGTGCTGCAGTGCATGAGTCTGTTGATAATGCTGAGCTTTTCAACCTCTCTCTCCCTGCTTCTTCATACTGTCTGCGAACCTGATAGGTGAGGGAGCCAGCAGGGAGCTGATAACACAGTGTTTATCAGCCCATCCCCAAAACAAAAGCCTCTCTCATTAGTTCAGGCTCTTCTTAAACAGCTTTTTTCAAGGAAGGAAGGGAGGGACATTACCGTCTGACCTGTTGATTAGCTCCAAAAAGCCCTAAGTGGACATTGTTCTGTCTGCTTGTCCCAGTGAAATTGGAGACACACACACAGACACCTCTCAGACACTGGTTAGGGAGCAGAGGGGCGAGGCCAACCCTGCTCTCTGGAGCAGACAAAATAGCCCAGCCCAGGGCTGCAAAACATCTGAAAGGCTGGGGGACTGGTTTAACTTAAACCAGAAAGGGGTCTGGGACAGACATTGTATAAACCGGTTTGACCCAAATCAGTTAGGTCTGATACCACATTAGTTCAGTGCACATAAACCAGTTTCAACATGGCTGAAGCTGGTTTATGATAAACCTGGTTGAATGTTCTGTTACAGGTTTAAAACAGTTTCTGAACACTTAAACCAGTTTGTGTGTAACATCTGTCCTTAGCCCCAGTGCTTTAAGATTCTGACTACCAATCCATCCAGGTCTTTACCTGCTCCTCTCATCATGATACCAGTATCTGAGCGCTTGGAGGAACCACCTGAAATAACTCCAGCACCAAGATAAAGGCTACTACATATGCATGATTTTGATCCAATGAGCTCACCAGCTGCTCAAATTTCCATGGTCCGAATGAAAGCATTGGAACTAGATTCTCTTTGAGATTTCAGCCTAATGGCACCACTCACATGAAGTAAAAGGAGCAGAGCGACCAGAAGATAATTCCTCTGGCGTCAGAGAACTCCCATTAAGGAAGTCACACTAGTGACATCATTTATAAGTTGCTTATGTTGTACTCGGGGCAGCTTGCTCCTTCAGTGCAGTGATCTGTGTTCATTCTTGCATAGTATTGACATTAAATCGCTCAGAGCCAGAGGGTCTGACAGGTCTGCTATATTCGGTGTCTCAAATCTAATTGAGCAGTGGCTGGAAATATGGGAAAACTGTGTCTCTGAAAGAAAGGTTGTTGAATGACAGACACTGGTGTTCTTGCCAGAACCCTTTTGGTGCATCATAAGCAGGAAAAAAAATGCTGGACATCAACCATTTGGACTCTCACCTTTTGGCGGTAGCAAAAAAAAATGTTCATCTTTCCCACATTTATTTGGCTTGCTCATAAATGCCATCTTTACATGCAGCATGGTGGTCAACATTTTTATATTAGTTTTAGCATCCTCTGCTTGAGTTACAGGAAAGCTATTAAACCTGAGGTGCTTCAAACTAGCTCTTATCAGAAATCCAGCTACTTTTTGGTGGTTTTTCTTTGCACTGATACCCATTGCCTGCTGATAGCCGGTGAAGAGAAAACATTCTTATGCAATTTCTCTGATGAAACAGGACATTTTTCCTCCCCTGTCAAATGGGTATCTCTATCACATATACACTCTACCATATGCACCTATATAAAACTGGGTGCACATGAACTGCAAAAAATAAGGAACATTTGTGAAAGGTTATTAGGAATTGACTTCTATAGTCAGGCTTGAGACCACATCCCCAAACCTGTCGCAACATTTTCTGCACATGCAGCCTGGAGACTTGCTACAGGATCTTTCAGCAAACTGGAAAATTCACATCTGTGTTAGCAGAACAGTCACCTGGGACAAATATTTGAAACATTTTCCTTTAACAAACATGTCCTTGTGGGGGAAAGTCCATTAGTAACTGAGTGGCTTTGTCTTGTCAGAACCAGACTTTAACGACTGTTTGAATTTTAACTTTTGTTTGTTAGCTGTTCCTGTTCAAGCTAACTCGGATCATAAAGTAACAAGAAACTGGCTCTAAACTGTAGCTTTAGGGTATGACATTGGCTCTGATCTGAATTTATGTGCTACATGGCTGTACACACTCTTTTAACCAGTGAAGACTTGTAGAGTTGTTTTCCACTGAAGGCTTCTTCGGAAAAGGAGCAGCGACAATATCATCGGCGATCTGGATGATGGGGTGGAAAGTAACCTGTTTAAATTCGCTGATGACACCAAAATCTGGGGGGAGGTGAGCACGCTAGCAGGGAGGGAGAGATTGCAGAGGGATCTGGATAGGTTACAGGGGTGGGCTAACAGGAACAGGATGCGTTTTAACACGGACAAGTGCAGGGTGCTGCA
>NW_017728991.1:4185938-4189419 GCF_001723915.1 Gavialis gangeticus | reverse complement strand
GCTAGGAGCTGGAACCAACTTCCAAGGGAAGTGGTGCTGGCCCCTACCCTGGGGGTCTTTAAGAAGAGGCTGGATGCCTACCTGGCTGGACTCGTTTGAGTCCCGTTTCTCTTTTTGGGGTTTTTTGTTGTTCTCCCGCCCTGGCGGGGGGTCGGGCTAGAAGATCTACTAGGTCCCTTCTGACCCTTAATCTATGAATCTATGAATCTATGAATATAACAGCATTTCCAACCCTTCCAAAAAGCCAAATGCAGCTTGAAAGTATTTTGATAAGTTGTAATCCTTTCTCTCTCTCTCTCTTTTTTTTTTACAGGTTGAATAACAAACTATAAAATATTTGGCAGTGACTTGAAAAAAAAATGTGGGAGAGAATGTAGCACAGCATGCAAGTAGAAATGGGGAAACAAACTGTATAAAAGGGCAGAGAACATTATCCCAAACTACAGTGGTCTCTTTTCAGAAACACAGTAGTCAAGTCAAATTGGACACCGGATCCTACAGGTCTCTCTCCAGGTGCCTTTATTGTTACTACCGTCATTGTGCTTTGGCCCACCTGGAACCACAGCTCCGCTGCAGTGGGCACTGCGTGGATGTATAGCAAGACGTCCTCCTTCTCTCAGTGAGTTTGCAGACAAAGCAGACATGTGGCAGGAGCAAGATGGTATTGCTATTATGAGATACAGAAAGAGAAATGACCAGGCTTGACCAAGTCACATAGGGTTGTCCAGGTCAAAGCGGGCAGCTGGTCCCAGACCTCTCAAATTGCAGAGATCTTCAAACTAAAGATCATCTTCGCTTCACATACTTTCCACCTAAAAAAAGCCAGACAGAACATTGTTTACTAGTGTTCGTCATCATGGATGAGTTTCTGGGGCATAGATGAGTGCAGTTACTCAGTTATTACATAGGCCATTTGAACAGATGCAGCATTGCAGAAGTAGAAGCTGCCATTCCTGCAAAGCAGGAAGTTGCGCACAAATGTGTACGTGCACAAAGTTGTATGCATACTAGTGGATGCACAGCCAAGTCCCACTGAAGTGCAGATCCACCAGCATTTCCTTTATCATGAGATCGTCTACAAAAGGATCTGAGTAATGTAAAAGCTACTTGCAACACTTAGCTATTCAAAAGTTGTTGATTAGAAGTAATTTGGGCTCATTAGTTTTCAGCAGTCAAAATATGGGCAGGAGCTGCAGGGATAAAAGTTAAACCCTGTGTCTGATCCTAAAGAGCTTGCAATTTAAATAGAGTTCTTACATAACAGGTGGAGATAATGAAAAAATAAATACAAAGAAAGGAAAGGACAAGGCAGCCTGTTATCTGGACTGGCTTGAAGTCCTCAATACAAAGAAATGAAAAACACCCTAAGTGAGGCTCAGAAAACTCTTTGGCCAAAAAGATGTTCTTTGTACCATGTTCCAAACAGTAGTGGATTCAAGCCAGGCAGACTCTACAGCTGGAGGCATTAATCTGAAAACACTCTTGTTCGGTGCTTGAACTGATCAGCGTTGGAGTTGGGAAGGGATTTCTTTCCTTGAAGTACAATAATGTATTGGCAAAGCATACCATGGAAAATGTTCACCTTTCTGAAGCACGGGGTATTGCGAAGTGGCAGAAGCAGAAGTACCAGACCATTAGGTGTGGTTTTCGTGTAGTATTGCAGAGTGCTGCAAGTAGAAGTTTTCTTTAGTTATAAATAAAAGGAACAAATGCAATGGTTTGTCATGTAGGGGCAGATCTTTGACTGCCAGATCTCCATCACAGAGCATCATTTTAAATCTGCTGAGGATCAATTCCATGTTATTAGTTCAATCAGCAGCCGCCGATATACTGTGGACCATAATTTGAGATTTCTTGGTAGACAGTTATTATCAGCTGGAGAGGAAGGAAGCCAGAGTCCCTTTCCTATGCTGCTTTGCTTTTACATACATTAGCTATCATTTTCATGGATCCTCAGAATATTATGTAATTTCATAACCCCAAACCCAACAATAACATGGGAAAGCCTTAACAGGCCCACAAAAAGCCCAGCTTTGTTTCTGTGCTGGAGTAAAGTGAGCTTAGTCCAAAGAAAGCAATTGGAAAGCAGCTAATCACAGCTACCCAGCAGTGGTTTTCACAGACTTATATTAAAGTGCCTGAGTTACAAGACTAATTTCCTTCTAAATATGTTCTTTTTATTAGAATCAGCACAAGAGCCTGTACAACTTCAGAGATCCTTAATGGGGATTAGTCTGAAGTGAAAATGTGTTTTCTATTTAAGTCAGAAAGACACAACAGGGAGCGCTGTGTTGGAGATTGCTGAAAGCCTTGGGTGGCACTCAGAGGCTAAAGGACAAGTGACTTCAGCATTCAGCAAAGTGCAATAATCCCCCCCGAAAACACATGGCCTGGTGGGTCTTATTGCAATTATGGAATGGAAACTGTAATGCGATTCTTCCCTGTATATTATTTACTGTGTATCATTAACACAGGTATGACCTAATTGCCAGGCAGTCGCACCGCACTAGTTGTGTCCTGGATTACTCCAAAAAAATAATAATAATAAAAAAAAAAAATCTGCACCATTATTTAACTTCATTTTTCCTACTCTATGAGATTGCCTTGTCTTGTATGGAGATGAACAGCTGCATAAACTAAAGGAAACAAAGAAACTGTCAAGCTTATATTTTTAGGTGATAAGTTACTTGTTTTTTTTCCCTACCTCAGGATATTTATGCTGTTGATTTAATGCAACAGAGAAGTATCGGAGAGGCTAAGCTGTTCAGAGTTTATCTTCTCTTTGGTATTTGTGACATATGGTGGGCTACAGTGGCTTTTTATAGACTTATTAAAGCCTTTATTAGCACACAAGTCCCCTGGCCTGCTTTCATATACCGTTTTTTTTTTAAAGAAAGCATTTGCTCCTGCTTGGCATGACAGGAGCCAGATAGAGGAACACTTCACAAGCCAGTGTTGCTCCATGTACCAGTCTTGCATGCCATATGTGCCTCCTGAATGGCATCACCTGTGCCTCTCAGCATCAGAAAGGCAACAATGAATGGCTGGATCTGAAGTTGTCTGAATCATCTTTCCATGCAACCCTGGAAAGAGCACTTCATTTCCTGCACAGCTATGGATTTCAGTTTTGGCTTTGCATGGCCGTGCACACAAAAAAGAACTTTACACATTGAATCAATAACAACACATAGACGTTTCCTTCATCTCATGCCATTTGCTATTTGCCTTTTTTGGGGTGGATTTGAATGACCTTTAGAGAAGATTGTCTTCATTATTAAGCTGCTCGTAAAGACTTCAGTTTGCAAGAAAATCTTTCACCTGCCATTCTTGAAATATTTTCCATTAGTCATAATTTGTGTGGTGTTTAAGATGCTTCTCATTTACAGGAGGAACAAATATCTTATAAATAGATACCAGAGTATAATATTTTGGCACTCTAACAGGGCACTAGGGTGCCTGCTACTGAGAACAGGAATATAGG
>NW_017728991.1:4185590-4185927 GCF_001723915.1 Gavialis gangeticus | reverse complement strand
GGAGGACCAGGCGAGGCTGTAGGGGTGGAGGAGGCCTCATTAGGAGCTCCGCAGTAGGGGGGGGTTCCTAGCGCCGTAGGGGGCGCTGTGTTTGGGGGTGTCCCGGCCCCAGTGCGGGTGATATCGGGACAAGCCCAGTGGGCGCAAGACCCAGGAAAGGGGTCTGGGGGCCAGGTAAGGCTAAGGCCGCCTGAGCCCCAATTGGGAAGAGCCCAGTGGGGCATAGGACCCTAGAAGGGGTCTGGGGCCAGGTAAAGCCAAGGCCGCCTGAGCCCCAAGCGTGAGGAGCGCAAGCACAGGCCCGAGTGTGGGCGAGGAGCGCAAGCACAGGCTCGAG
>NW_017728991.1:4178751-4180590 GCF_001723915.1 Gavialis gangeticus | reverse complement strand
GGCTAAGGCCGCCTGAGCCCCAATTGGGAAGAGCCCAGTGGGGCATAGGCCCGAGAAGGCGGGTCTGGGGGCCAGGTAAGGCTAAGGCTGCCTGAGCCCCAATCGGGAGAAGCCCGAGTCGGGCATAGGACCCTAGAGGGGGTCTGGGGCCAGGTAAGGCCAAGGCCGCCTGAGCCCTGAGCGCAGGCAGCGCAAGCACAGGCCCGAGCGTGGGTGAGGAGCACAGGGAGTGCAAACACAGACCCGAGTGCGGGCGAGGAGCGCAAGCACAGGCCCCAGCATGGGCGGGCACAAGCGCGGAGAGACTGGCCCAGTGGGGCACTGTCAGTAAGGAAAAAACCCTGGAAGCGGGTGAGCTGTTGGAGAAGCCCAGGAGGGGGCGTGTACCCAGGGAAGCCCCGGTGAGGGCGAGTGCGCAGTGAGCCCGGGAGAGGGCATGTATGCAGTAAGCTCCAGGGCAGGCGAACAGACTGAGCAGACCTGAGGGGGGAGCGAGCACGTCAAATAGAGACCCGGTATAGCATGGCAGGCCCCGTGCCAAGGAGGGCAGGAAGGCAGCCTCCCATTAATAATACAACAACAAGACGTGGCGGGCAAGATAGAGGGTGCATTCAAGACCTCAATTTGGCACGGTAGGCGGGGCGCTAGGGGAGGTCACAGCACCCCTAAGGGCGCCCTGCCACAGGCACCAAATAACCTGTGTAGCTTGTGGCCCTGTCAGTGCAGAATAGGAACAAGAATTAGGGAACTCAGATTCAGATGGAAAACTGAACCTATTTAAAGGGCCTTAGTGCTTCAAGCTTTGTCTTTTGCTTAGCTTCTCATGGCATACAAAACATAAGAGGGTTATAATATGTGGCTAGATTAGCCTAGCCAGATCTCTAATTAAAGCAAATATCTTGGACAGCTACACTGTGATGCAGGCCTTTGAAAGGTGCACAATCTCTGTCCGAGGCTCAAGCAATGCTTCTCTCAATGAAAAGTCAAGCGGTCCAATACATCTCTCACACATTTGAGGCATGGGGTATTGTTTTGCTAATTGGTCTATGGTTCCACACCCTTGTAAGTGTTTTTGTACGTGAACAACACCACGTGTAATAAAATGAACAGAAAAGGGATGATTAGGCTATGCAAACACTGTGTCAAAAGATCAGGAATCCCCAGCTGGCCAGAAATACCTTGAATCGTGAAAGCTTACAAAAATTACACGGCAGATGAATGTTTTCAGGATTGATCACTGGGTCCTTGAGTGTTATTATGAAGAACACAAGGGCAAGGCAAACGTGCAGTTGGGAAAATAGGGTTGGTTCAAATCTAGGTGAAAGTCTTCTACACTTGATCAGTAAGGTGGAGTTATATTCCCATTAAAAAAAACCCGCCTTGGGACTTCTTCAAACTGTCCTTTGAGACTAAGGGCTAGATCTGAAGGAGTTTTTGGGCACTATGAGTCTGGGCACTGTCGCTCCCATCTCAAGCATGTCTGTCCAGTCACTTAGCCATTCATGAAGCTCCCAAACTCCCAAGAAAGGGCTCCTCAGAAACCCTTGATCTGGGAGTCAGCAGCACAGAAAGGTAGTGGAAAGGACATGCTGGGCACTGGAGTGGATGATGTGGTCAGATCACTACTAACAAAATGCTACTGCAGATGTCAGCAGTTTCCTTCAGAAGCTCCATCTCCATCATCATTTCTGCATATAACCAGCATATTTGAGGCAACATGGTTGGATGCTGGAGCCCAATTAGAAATAGTTATCTATATTTAATGTTGGGGAGTTGAATTTCAAAGTTCTAGGACAGAGGGATTTGGCAATGGACACTTACTTCTGTTTGCTGCAGTGG
>NW_017728991.1:4163077-4173751 GCF_001723915.1 Gavialis gangeticus | reverse complement strand
CAGCAGTTTCCTTAAGAAGCTCCATCTCCCTCATCATTTCTGCATATAACCAGCATATTTGAGGCAACATGGTTGGATGCTGGAGCCCAATTACAAATAGTTATCTATATTTAATGTTGGGGAGTTGAATTTCAAAGTTCTAGGACAGAGGGATTTGGCAATGGACACTTACTTCTGTTTGCTGCAGTGGGCTATACATGACTAAAATCCATCCAATAGTCTTGAAATATATAATAGGGAAGATCTGTAAGGCTTGCTACAGTGCATTTAAGGAGGGTATAGGAACATGGGTATGTTTTATTTGCACTTAAGGTACAATCAACTCATCTTTTGAATTCATCAAGGTCAGAATGATGGAACAGTGCTGTGAAAAGGGTAACATTGGAGCCCAAAGGAGTTATGATATTCAATACTCCATCGTTACTAAAGGGCTGGTGTGATCTTCATCATATCTATCGAGGGTTATCGTGTCACAAAGCAAAGACTAAATAATCATTTGATGCATGGGTCTGGTCAGTCCGCATCTAGTTCTTGGCCATGCCAACCTAGAACAACACTTACAAATTGGACGGCTTTCACAAACGATCACGACGAACGAGTAGGGGTTGGAGGGACTGATTTATAAGGAAAGATTAAAAGAGTTAAGTATGATTTACGTTAGCTGGGCTAAATGATCGCTAATGGGCTAACGTAAACAGTACCAGTGAGAGCAAATGATTATTTAGAGTGGAACAATAACTATAAATAATGGGATAAAATTAAGAAAAAGGAAAATTTGGGTTGGCTAGCAAAGAAAAACTTCCTGACAGTGCAGATCTATTTGACTGTGAAATAGTTTGCCAAGGGAAGTGGTGGAAGCCACATCACTTGGAACATTTAAATTTGCCTGAACAAAGCAGTAGAAATTGTAGTGTAGGGAACAATCCCGACTTGGCAAAGGAACAGGTGAGATTACCAAATAGGTCTTTTCTAGTACTGTAGAGGGATGACTGCAGGGGAAGCAGCTATTAGTGTCTTTCACCACAAATGTTCAATGACTATTGTTTCCCAGATGTCCATGCAAAGGAGGAAAGCGTTTCCTGTGGAGTAAAATCTATTCTCCAAGACGAAGAGTCAAATGGAGAAAAATACCGACGTCACATTCCACCGTTTCACTCCTTATTGTGCTTGGCATGTCACTTCCTCTGCTCTACACAATAATTGGCCCATAGCAGGAGGGAACCAAACCAGCCTGTTCGGTTTAATAAAATTTTATTGCTTTGCTTTTTTGAAAGAACAATTCCTATTCTGGCACTTTGAAAAGCCAGGCTCACAGGCAAGAAAACGGATACGTACAACTCGTTAAGCCTATTGGAAAAGCTGTGTAAAAAGGGCCTGACAATGCAACAAGGATGGCCATGCCAGTTCCTTCCCCCATTAATTTTTTGTAATAGGAAAAGAGAGGACTGGACAGTTTCATTAAGAAAGCAGTTGGACACAATTGGAATATAAACATCATTAAATCTCATCTGTTTGGCTAAGCCAGCTATTTTTATTCTTCCAAGGAGCTTCTCCAGTCCTCTATCTGTTCTGCTTAGTTCAATTCTGTTTAAGAGGGAAGGAAGGGACTGAAGCTGAATGTCAGCCATGCCCATATAGCTTATTTCTTTGCAAGCCACCCTGCCTCTGAGGGAGTGTGCGCTGCTTCTGAGCCTCTTCAAATCCATGGAGTTGTGCAAGCTTTCCACCAGTCTGAGCAAGATCAGAATGTAGGCTTGCTAGCCAAAAATCCATAGTGGTTTCCCATAATCCCCCTGTACTTTTGGGTTGAGAAACCTAATGAATTGAGAGATTGTAAATTTTTCCACCACTTTTTACTCAACATTTAGAGGGCCATTGAGATGAATGACGACGAATGGTACAGGGCACAGCCATGACCTTTGCAGGGCACAAAGGCCAGTTCTTGGGAGCTGCAATATGACTGTGTGTGTGATTAAGGGAAAAAGAGAGGTGCACATGTGTTGGGGGACAGGGGAAGGGAAGGGAAGTAATCACCAGGGTTTGAATCACACTGACTCTTGGGGGGAGTGGGGGGGGGTCTCCAAAAAAAATTCAACCGGCTCAGTGATTAACAAGTCCATCTAAGTGATGGAGGAATCCAGTTGAAGACTCACCTCCCCAGGTTATGATTTTCATATCTTATAGGGAGGCTTTCGTCTCTTATGGGGGGGGCTCAGCTCCCCCAAAACCCCACCTTTAATTTGCACCCTGGTAATCACCAACAGATTTTCAGCCCTAGAGATTAGTTCATATTTTGAAGGCTGAAATGGGAGCGGAGAACCATGTTTGATGGGGTCCAACCAAGGCAAACCGCATCTATGTGTTTTTCAGGCTCCCAAAAAGCATATTTGAGGAATGGAAGGAGTTAAGGGGTTGTATTCATTGTAGTGGATGATTGAGCAGGTCATTAGTGCTCTCCTTTAAAATGACTGTGCGCCCTGTTTGGTAACATCCGATCTGTGAAATAAGACAACTCTTGCCTTTATTTAGAACAAAACCAAGTGGTATTCAATGTCTCGGTAGCTGGAGAGACTTACAATAAAGCAGGAGATGCCCAAAGGGTAAGTGAAGTCAGAGGTTATCCTAGAGGGATGGCATCTTCGAAGTGGCAGCAAGAGTTCTTAGTTATATTTCACGCAATATTTATTGTGAACCTTGCAGTAGCCCTCGAGTGACAGGATTTTATGTGATTAATTTAATTCTTACTGTAAGGACTGTTTCTCAAGTACAGCAGGGAAGAAGTTGGAGATCTCTGCGTCTCAGTCAGAAGTCAAACCTCAAATGTTCTTGAAGTACAGAGGCGGGCCAACGTTTTCCAAAGATCTGATTTAAACAACCTGAGACTCCTTAAAAAAAGGAAAAACAAGCCCCTATCCCGCCCCAAAGGCTTGATTTTCACAGAGATGAAACAGCTATCCAGAAATTCAATAAACCCAGAGCTATTATGGGCTTTAAATTTTTTTTTTTTTTAAAGAGTGTGTGCTGCACAATTTTGTTGAAATTTTAAAACTGGAATACCTTCTCGCTGTTGATGGTGATTGGAGTTGGCTGCCAACATCTGGTAGAAAAACATTTATAATTGTACTCATATGGTGTTGTAACCTCTGCCATATCAGTGTGCTCTAATAGTTTTATTTTTATGTAGGCCTTTTGTACCCAGAGTGGTTGCTTACAGTTGGAGTGATGCCTGTGTTAAAAATGCTTAGGTGCATTGGCGTAGCTGTAGCATCGTTTTTCTTTCCTTGAAACGAGCAGTCTAGAGAACATAATTTTCAAACCAGACTCTGGCAGCTTTTTGTTTCTTAAAATTTAACTCTGAGACCACTGGATTATGGCTAATGATTTCTTAAACGAGAGATACACAGCAACAGGCAAAGGCATCTATTAACTTATCATTAACAGGTTGTTGGCTGGGCCCTGAGGATACAGTGTCGTTCCTGTACAGTCAGTTCTCCTGTAAAGCCTATTTTTAATGCGAGCCCTGAACAGGTGCCAACACGGAGCAGTAAAACATGAAGCCTAGTTATGTAATCTTAAAATAAAATTGTTGACTCATGCTACTTGTCTATTTTGCCTCTGATGTTTTTGTTCTAGTCTTTTGACTCTTGTCTATATGCTGCTAGTTTGGCACTCCTATACATTGCAGGGGACCTTGCTATCGGCATGCTTTTTTCCAAACAAGTTTTAAAGGATTCGTTTTAGGCATAAAGCCCAAAGTGAGGCCATAACTCCTCTTAGGGAGCTCTAGGAGGCACAGTCCTCCAGACAACCAAGAGAGCAGATGGCACGACACGGCTTTCTTCACCACCAGTTTGCTGCCTCGGTTTCCTTCATTTCATTACCGAGCAGGCATGAGACAGACAGACAACACAGAGAGACAGGGCTTACTAAACATGCTGAAGGGCCAGTAGTAAATGCCAAGGTCCTGCTGTTCGTCTGCTCAGATATTAGACACAGGCAGAAAACAGGCACAGAAGTAAACTCAGGTCTCAGTGGGCTAGGCGTTTAGGAGCTGCCATAATGGGAAGCCCAAACTTTCCTCCCGAAGCCTGTTGTCCTGCAGTCCCCGTCTTTCCTGCAGTGTGATCTTCCTTTTCCTATTTCACTCACTTGTGTGTGATGATAGCTAGATGGCACCTCCTATTTGGCAAATTAACATACATTTTTCAAGTTTGAAACTGATACCATCTCTTCTCAAGTACCAGCATTAACTAGGCTGCATTGCACGAGCAACTTAGCAAAGCAAAGTTGTCCTGGGCAGGAGACTGCTCATGCAAGCTCTCTTAAAATACTTAGTGTCCAGTCTCTCCCAGCTCCTTCCTTCCTCTCAAGCCACTTGATTCCCTGATTTTCTTCTAAGCCTTTTCCCTCAAGCTTGCCAAGCTCTTTCTATCAGCCCTTCCTATCTGCATTTGAGATTTCCAACCATTATATCATCCCCAGGTGTAGGGCTCCCCAACAGACTGCTCCTAGTCTTTGCTCCTCTTAAGCATCTTCTACATCCCTCTCCAAAGCAATAAAAAAGCTGCAACTTTTCTCCGTTAGGTTAGAGCTCACCAAAATGCCCTAACAGCCACCACCATCCTCACAGCCTTGTTCCCAATGGAGGGGCAGGACCAGCCTTTTGTTTCCAACCTTGCTCTCCACCTAGTCACACGACCAGCCTTTTGACAGCTCCAGCTCCCAGATCCATGCATTCCCCCTTGAGGGCAATTTCATTTTTTTTTAAATGCTCTATCTGAAAGAAACTTGCGTTTTGTTCCAAGATGGCCTTTATTAGTCTTCTTTATTGGTAGCTTTATGCCAGCAACATCGAACCCTGCTTCCTCTAACATCAGTCTCTGCCTCTTGGCCAACTCTCCAGGTCTTACTCACCTTTATGAACACCTGTGTATTCGTGCTTATACAGGGAAACACAGGATACGGGCATAAAAACAACGTGCTGTAGGGCCAAAGAGGGCAGGAACTTACTGGTCTGTCGAAGCATTCTTGTTCAGCGGGAGGTCAAACCTAGTGATGCTAAGTTACCCATTTTTCACCGAAGGTCAAGCTAGCCTGGTTTAGCTTCCATTTATTTTAAGGCAAAACATGCACACGGGCAGTTGCTATAGAGAAGCAAAAACATAGTAAAACCCTGTCCTCTTTTAAGCCTGGTAAATTGTTGGCACATCTGTACCCACAGCCAGGTTGGTGAAGGCTGTCTTCCTCAAGACACTGGCAATTACAGTACAAGCAAAGGTTAGTTTTATTCAAAACGATGACGTTAACCTCAGTCATTTTTCACAGTCTCCTCCTTAGCATCTGTCACCTTTGCGCCGTCAGCTCTGCCAAGTAAAACAACGGAGTGATTATATTTGTCAGGCTTATTAGCAATTCTTTTTATTTAGGAGCATTAAAAAATAATGGCACTTTTTTTTTTCCTCTCTGCATCTTAGAAGGCCCTAGGGGAGAGATGGGTGTTGAGAATTGAGAAAAATACTGCAGAGTTGCTTTAAAACCAGCATTAAGAAAAAAAAAATATCAAGGAGACCAACTACATTTAACGGCTTTGAAAATACATTTCTCTTTTGTTGCATCAACAGAGTTCACTATTGGCTGTAATTCCTCCCAGGTAAGTATCCCTGGGGGGATTGTTCCTGTATCTTGCATAGAAATAGAAAGGGACAAGGACTGTTTCCATCTTCTCAGGCTTACCCCCGACAACAGCTAGGCAGTGATAACCCAGGAGAGTTTAGGAGCACTGTCCTTCTCTGTGGCACCCACCACCAGAAAGCTCGAAGACAGCAGCCCACTGCACACCACAAATGGATGGCACACGGCCAGGGCACCCTGATCCCCAAGACATCATCTCCTTTCTGAGCTCTCACTTGGGCAATGCATCACCTCAGCCTACTCCTCCTCCTCCTCCTCCTCTCTGGGCTGTGACTAAGCTGCAATCAGGCCCCAGGTATTGACTACCCTTCCTCATCGGCTTTGTATTGTCCATCCGTTATCTTCTTTGTCTCATTATTTTCTTTTGTTATCCCCAAAATGAGTTTCTTTGTGAAGGAAAGGAAAGCAGGTATGCGTTTGTCACACTACCGTTGCCCAGCCCTTTGTTCCCAGGCTGTGGAAAGTTATAAATAACGGGGAGCGAGAGCGCAGAGCAGTGTCACGCCAGTTTTATGAATGGAGCTCTGAGCAGTGCCCCGGTTTGGGGGCCAGCGAAGTCAAGGATGGCCTAGTTTCTACCTTTGTGTCTAGGTAGTTATGATATGGAGAGAAAAAAGTAGGTTATCATGTCATAAACTAAAGAAACAACCATAAAAAAAATATTGCCAAACTTTTACAACCTCAAGCTGTAGAAATAGGGCAAGTATTCCCTGTTTATATCCCACTCTCTCATTTCTGGTTTTCCCACAAAGGGGTCCTGGTTCGTACTGCATGTCATGAAGGCCATGCAATGTGATTGAGTTGTTGCTTAAAAAAATATATAAGAGAAACAGGGATGGCAGATGCTGGATTCTGATCTCGCTTCCTTTGGCAAGAAGAGTAATAATGCGTATAGCCCAAAAATGGGCCATGCACATGATTAGAGGTCTGGAGAGCAGGTCGTGCAAGGAGAAGCTGAAAGACTTGGGACTGTTCATTCTGCAGAAAAGAAGACTTAGAGGGGGCTCGGTGGCAGCCTATAAGTATACCAGGGGTATACATTAGGGCCTGGGGGAGCATTTATTCACCAGGGCACCCAGGGAAAGACAAGAAACCATGCACACAGACTGCTTGAAGATCGCTTGAGTTTAGACATAAGGAGAAATTTCTTTATTATTCAGGTTCCTAGGGTCTGGAACAGACTCTCCCTGGAGGTGGTACAGTCACCTACCCTGGAGATCTTCAAAAAATGACTTGATGAGCACCTCGCTGGGGTCATCTCTTGAAGTCCCTTCCAGCCCCCTAACAACTATGAATATTACAAACCTAAAGACCAACACCTTCAATTTATTTATTAGCAATATATATATTTGTTGACCCTTAAACTGGCAAATACGGTACTACACCCTTTCTTCATTAGACTAAAATTGAAGGGCTTGACCTGCAAGCATTTATTGCCAGGTGTAGTGCTTATTATGTAGTACTTATTACCATGGGTGATCCTATCCAAATCAGTAAGATGGTAGTAGGTACAGTGACATAAAGCCCAACAAAGTATAGGTCTCTGGCATAGCAATGGAGTTGATTAGAGAGCATGAATTACGTAGGTATAAAATCATAGCTTGAACTGTCAGCTTATGAGAGTGACTGGCACAGTGCCTGGAAGTGAATGAGATTTATACCAAAGGGGGAATGGGATTCATGAAATCAGGGTATATCTTGACACGTAGATTTGTGCACATGAGCATTTAGAAAGAAGTCGGATGAACTTGATTATTTTCTAATATTATTATTTATCTATTTATTTAGGTTTTTTATGGGTCACAGTTACCAAGCTTAAGGTCTAGAGGAGTAGTTTGCAACCTTGTTTTAAATCAACCCCCTTCTTGGAAAATGCCAGATTTTAGCTTTTGCCCATTTTTTTTTTTTGATGATGGCAAAAGGCTAGAGCAATTTTTCTGTTGCAAAGTACTCGGAAAGACTGGTCAGAACGGTGTCGAGGCTGAGAGCTCCCATTTGAAATCTCTCGGCTTATCTTGTGAATCATGCGTAACTGGTCGCACCTCATGGCATCCTGGTTGAGTATTGTCTGTAACATGCCGGGTTTCTTCTGCATTCAGTTTGGAAGTACTGCTCCTTAAAGGCATGAAAGACAAAGCAGAGCATGTAGTAACATGAAGAATGCGAGGTAGAGGAGGGAGAGTAGGCAGGAAAAAAAATGCATCGTGGGTTATAAGAGTAAGGCATGGACAGGAGGACCAGGAGGGGTTGGAGATGGGTGCAAGGAGACCAGGCAAACAAACAATGGCGCAAGCATCTGATTCAGTTCCAAGCAGTATGCTCTGCACATGCTTCTGATGCTCCAGTTTGTGATATGGAGAGAATCATCTGCAGACAAAGAGGATTTTATTTTCCCTACTCCAAAGATGGCCTTGTTTTCCCTTTTATCTTGCGTGTGTTGTCATCCTCCCCTTTGTAGTGGTGCAAGCTGATTTTTCCTAAGGCGTGATGTTGCCAAGGAGAATCACTCGGCAGCATGCGGTAATTAAAACCTTTGGAGGTCATGCATATTTTAATTATTACTTATTTTAATGTCAAAAGCCTGCCCACATGAGACAGAATCTTGCATTCCATGAGGGCCCGAAATAAGGGCCAACACATTCCTTTAGAGCCCCAAATATTAAACACACATTAGTTTGTTTTTGAGCCTTGTACATTTTAGATGCACATAAATCAAATGGTTTAATGGGAAAAAAATCTCCTCCATATGTTGGAAAGTTGAATCAAGGCACTAGCTTGAAGTGATAAAAAGTGGCAGCTGCAATAGAAAATGATTAAATGATTTGTTTAGCATTTATGTAGTGTATAAATGCACCTTGTCTCTGTTACAGCAGCGTTACGGCTGGGTTTCTGCTAGCGAGAGCGCGGAGTTTTTGCTTGATTCCCTGTTGGGATTCGGAAGGTCTCAGGTTCCGATTTACCCAGTCGCAATGTCTAAGCACAATCAAGTTTTTCATTAGGAAAATGAAAATTAAATAACACTGGGTGGGAGTAGACAAAACAAGACGATTCACAGACTAACCAGGAACAGCAAGCTTTGAAAATTACCTGCTAAAGAAAAGGGAGGGGGGGAATAAAATAAAGTAGTTTCAGGAATGAAAATCCGTTCCTGTGCTTCCTGCTTTCTTTGTTCTGCTAACCAAGGTAGGATTGGATTTCTCCTGCCAAAAAGGAATAGCATTTGGAGACTGTTGTTTTGTTCTGTTCTGTTGTGGTCTGGGGAAAATGATGGAATAGAAAGACTTGGAATAGCTTTTTCCAAACTACTGACTGTTTGTCAAGCAGCTAAATCCAGTTATTGTGATTCATGCATACTGCAGAAACACTCGCAGACCCCAACAGAGATTGGGGTCACATTGCATTAGATGCTGTACACAAGTACATACATGCTGTGTACAAGACAAATACATAGTTGGAGACGGGCCTTGCTTCAGAGCATACTAAGTAGGCAACATGGGCGAAGAGGAAACAAGGCTTGCAAAGTTCATACGGGAGATGAAGAGTATTGCTGGGAAGAGCACAGCAATAGTGTTGAGAGCCCTGTATCAGTCTCCTGGCCTCCGAGACTAGTACTTAAGACCAGGATCTATATTAGGGTTAAGGTTATAAATATATTGGTGGCATTTCATTTAATCACAGAAAAACATGGATTTGGGATTACTTTTTTTAATCTGAAAATTGGGGATTTTTTTTGTTTTTTATTGGAGAAAACCTGTTGTTAGTATGAGAAATTGCAGCCCAGGCAACAGCTACTACACGTACATTAGGCCTTAGACAAATCCTGGTTTGTGTGATACTCCTCTGCAGGGAAGCAAGGAGAAAGACAGCATTTTTTAACTTCTCCAAGCTTTTCAGGGTGCTTCAAAATCATTGCAGCTACAGTTCTCAGTGACAATAATCTAGCATTTTAAATGGAGGTTATGTGCCTAACTGGCAAAGGAACTAGGAATTGATCTGTATCTTTAGGCACTCACATGATTACCATTGGAAATCTGGCCCTGAGAGCATGAGTGGAGGGGCACAATGATTGTAACTATGCCGAAACTCTTATTGTTGCTCGGTACTGTTCCTGGAGTGCTTTCCACTTTAGTATCTGCTGGTGTTTCTGATCCCTCATGAGGACATTGGGGGCATGTCCAGAGGAGCATGCACATGCACTTTGTGGTGCCTCAAAAGGCATTTGAAGCACCACAAAATGCACACAGCGCACATAAAAAGGTTCTCCTCGCTATATAACTGCAAAGCCAAAATTAGATACTAGGAAATCCTAGTATCAAAAAAAAAAAAAAAAAGTCTAAACCCCCCCCCAGGAGGGGGCATATAGCTGCAGCATGTCCTGCCCGAAACTGGAGCCTGGCTGGCCAGAGCCACACTCCTGCTGCCAGCCAGGCTCTGAGCACCCAGATTGCTGCTGCTGCAGTCATGGGCGGCTCCTAGGACCTCAGGTAAGGCTGCCGGCCAACCTTCCACCACCTGGTGCAATTTGCAGCGTGCCAGGGTGCACATGCAGAGGCATTCCCTAGGGACAAGTAGCAGCGGCACAAATATGTGCCTCTGGTATTTGTCCCCAGGGAAACCTATGTGCACACTCATCTGGACGTGCCCTGGGAGGGCACGGGTTGTTATGGGCATGGGACCAGTGTTTTCAAACTCAGATGCTGAAAACTAAGCATCTATTTCTGAGTCCTCCACCTAATTTGCAGGCACCTCGATGCCAACAGGGGAAACGAGTGCTCAGAGTCTATCATTATCAGAATATTCCAAGACCCAAGGATGGTTTGAGGAGCATGCTTTTAAAGCACCTAATTCTGAAAGTTTGGCTCACTTTTAGCTATCATCTACTGTCTCCTGAATCCTCCTTTCAGAGGATCATTTTGCTCCACTCTACTTTCAGGAACATTGCTAACCCTTCCTGGTTTTCCCCAGCTTCCCCCTCCGCCCCCA
>NW_017728991.1:4157196-4163038 GCF_001723915.1 Gavialis gangeticus | reverse complement strand
CCCCCCCCCCCCCCCCCCCCCCCCCCCTTCTTTAATGCTCTTTGGCACCTCAAGTGTGCTTTGCAGTACAAGCACAAACTCCATGGAGTCCCTGCCCTGGACAGCATTTGGTTTTTAAATCAGTACCGTGAATAGCAATGACCGAGCAACACAGAATAGCGTGTGACCAACGTAGTGGGAATCATCTTAACTGAGCCTTCTTAGGCAAGAGGCTGAGTGGTTGGCTTTAATTGAGAAGCTGAAGTACCCAGACAGGATGATGAGGCAAGGGGGAGTGAAGAATTATCCTGTGAATGGGTCATAGGCTGGTGGAGGGTGTAGAAAGAGAAGAAGGAAAAGGGATAGGTGAAAATGCCATTGAGTCTGGGCTCAAATATAGACACAGGGAAAAGTCAATGTTGTTGAACCAATCTGAGAAACAGGAAGACATGGTTGGTGGTGCACGGCTACATTAACTACTCCTTGAGGGTGGAGATAGTGCAGACAAATGCCCAACAAACACTGCTAAAGGTCTACTGGTAAGCGGTTCTGCTCTTCTCTGCAATTGTTTTGCATCTACCAAATTAGTTTTGATTACCATATACTGGGTAATTTAGCCCATCTGACAGGAGAGGATAAACATTGGGGTTGCCCTCTGGACATTTCCAGCTTGCTTTAGGACTAGTACTAGGAGCCAAAAAACTGTCTGGGCACAAAAATAGAAAGCAAAAATAGAAAAGTAAAGTGCTATTGTCCTATGGCCATGTTTCAGCAAGTAACTTTGAACTGCCCCCTGCATGTAAATATTTGAAGTCTCACTTGGATTCGGGAGGGTGTTTTCTACACAGAATATTTTTCTGCTTTGTGCTGTTGAAATCCTAGCCTGGATGTGCCTGAGTGACTTCAGCAAGCGTCTGAGTTTCAGACCAGGAAGTAAGTGGACAAGTTGCTGATTGGTTGTTACCTGTTTCTCAAGATGCCAACAGCTAACTAAGCAGAACCTCGGGGTTTGATTATAGGAGCAAATTTGGGTAAATGTTTAACTTGAATCTTTGGAGTTTGTGGCTTTTGCCTGTCTTTATTATTAACTTGACTCATGTTTTTCTTTGCAGTAGTGCAGCTGCAGACACTCAAATAACTTGCTCTTGGAAGAGTGAACAAAGGTAAGGCACTTTATGCTTTATATTGTTGTCATACCTGCAAATTTGAGACAAGTTTCAACTTTCCATGTTTGCGTTTTCTGGTAGGGCAGCACAGTATGTCAAAGCTAACGTCAGCGTTGTGTCAGGGAAGGACAGGACAGCATCCAACTGGTGGTAGAGCCTTCAGAACAAAGGAGACTTTATCTTGCAAAGATGAGAGAGTCTACTTTGGAGCAGGCTGGCTCCAACCCCTGTAAAAGAAGTCTCAGTGTTGCAAACAGGAACTGTTTTTGCATAGCTGAAGGAGCAACAAATGCTGCTCAAAGTCGTGATTTTTTTCTTTTTTGCCACTGAGACTTTTAGTAGCATCACATCAAGAGTCTGTTTTAAAGTAGGTCACTAGATAGACCAAGCCATTTAAATCCGAATCCCAATACGCAGATGCAGACATACACTGACACACGTGTATATGCTCCCCACTGCCCGATCCTTCTCCTTTCATTTTTCTAAACACTTCTTTTTTTCTCTTACTGGCTTTTAGTCCTACACAGCTCTGGAAAGACCTGACCCCCATTAAAAGGGAGGGCTGCATTATTTCTCTTGTATTAAGATGTGAGCTGCTTTGAAAAAAGCTTAATGGTGTCTAATTACTCTATTTGCTGCAGATTTATTCTTCATTTTGCTTCAATTGTGTAGCTGTGAGTATGGGAAGAAAGGTTCTTTGTAAGGAAGCCTCATCTGAACAATACAGAAATAACTAGAACATAGTAACGAGTGTGGTCATGGACACAATAGCTCACAACATTAATTTTTTTATTATCTGGGTGTATGGTACAGAGTAGCTGAAAGTGGGGTTGTGCAGAAAGGGCTCACATTACCTCAGCAAGGCATTGTTAAGTGGGGAATGATTTAAATGATGCTTTGCCAAGGTGAAGTGCCCAAAGAAAATGCAAGTGTCAACGTCTGAACAGAATAGTTAAGAACACTTGTAAAGATTTTTGAAGAGTCAATAACACTTTTAAGCCACTCAAAAGTATTAGATAAAACTTGGTGCTCCATTTTAAAGCAATTATTTTATTGCTTTAAAGAGGAAAGTGGTTTGCAAACATCAGTTTGTTAATGCAGAGCCAGACTTTTCCACTCCTGCTTACCCAGAGTAGCATTTCATTACATGAGTAGCACTATTGATGAAAGTGAGTTGGGGGTGGGGGTTGTGTTAAAAACAGGGTTAAAGAAAAGCCCAGCAAATCAGGAGAAATTGAGAATGAAACCTTGCTGCCTGCTACAATCAAATGATTGACTTTCACCCATTTAGGGTTATTGGTTGTAGCCGTGTTGGTCTAAGGACATAGGCAGACAAAAGATATCACATCCACTCAAAGAACCTTATTAGACCAACTAAGTACCTGGAAAAATTGTTCTTTGCAAGCTTTTGGGTGTTTGTGGCTGAAAGCTTGCAGAGAACAATTTTTTCAACTATTTAGTTGGTCTAATAAAAGATATCACCTCTACCCAAAGACCCTTGTCTGCCTTTCACTCTTTTATGTACTCTGCAAGAGGCATCAGGAAGGAATTTTTGGGGTGGGGGGTGATATCTACCTATCCAGGCTGGGAGGGGGTCCTTGTCCAGTAGATGTTGTCCAGAGGGGGGTCGCCGGCAGGGCCTCTGGGTGGATAGGCAGTGTGGCATGGTGCTAGTCCAGACGGAGAGGGCATCCCAAAGAGTCAGTCTTCACTACCCCTTTTTATGGGGCAGACTACCTCTGATCTCCTATGGGGAGGGCCTGTTCAGGCAAGGTCAGTCCTGTTCCAGAGGGCTCCAGATGTTCTTACTGAGCATATCCAGCCTTGGCACAATGGTGGGTTGCCTCATCTTTTGTGCCTTGAATGCTGAGGGTTGTTCCAAGGGCTGAGTCCTTGGTCCAGGTGTTGGTGTTGATGGTTTGGTCATTCAGGGGGAGCTATTTTTAGACCTACTCACATTGTCTCTCAAGCACCCTCATTCATCCCCATTCATTTGGGAACCAAGTTACATAGGTGGGGTAGGTGTAAGTCATGGGTTACACAACTGGGCCTGGGGACAGGATGGAGACTTGACAAACAAAATGGAAACTTGATATGACTTATGCTAACTTACCTATGTAGGCCTAAATCATATAGTACCAGTAAAACAGTAATATAGAACAGTAAAAATCAATATAAACATAATAATTAGACAATATAAGGAAGGAGAAAAAACAAAACAAATACAACTTCCTACCAAAATAAAATGCTGAAGCTTATCCTATGTCTTAGCTCACTTAAACTTATCTATAGGGAATAGAGAGGGAAAGAAAAAGTCAGAAATGGTTGGGGAAGGGGAGGGAATGCATTTTAAAAGAAAAAAAAGAAAAAACTGGGGGTTTTGCTACAGTATCTTTGTAAACATTAACAAGTACAGTTTGTTGGGGAGGATTAGCAAGTTCTCTGATCTTGCACTAGGCATCTTCACCTCTTCTCTTCTGGCCTTGCAAGAGAGAGGTTACAGTTGCCTTGAATTTCTTGATCTTGTTCAGGTTGGAGAGGAAACTGCCCGGATCAGCCTGAAATACAGAAAATGGGATTTTGTGCCAGTCCCTGTTCTGATTCATGTTTCTAGTGTCTTTAGCAGTAAGACTTGTTATGATCATGGGAAGGGAATAACACATGGTTGCTATGGTGACTAACCTGTTTTGTGGTCTAATTTTTAACAGTGCCAAATAGAGCCAGCTTCTGTTACCTTTCTAGTGAATAGCATGGAGATCAACGGGACTACTGGTGGATTAAACTAGTATGCACTGTAAAGATGTCGAGATCTGGTGCAGTGTAACTAAAGAAACCAGAACCATAAAGGTAGAGCAATGCAAGTGAGGAACAGCATTCATTTCAAGATACGCTGATTCCTTTTTGGCTTATGTAAAACATGGAAGGGTGATTAATGAACAATAAAACTGCACCTATTTGCATAGTGGCTAGAGTCAAATACTGCAATTTGAGGAGACATTACAAAATAAGAGGCAGGTTTTCTGGAAGAGGGTGAGGTTTGGCAAAAAGAGAAAGAACCTCGTGTTTGTTCAAAGGTAGCGTAGGTCAGAAAAGGCTCAAGTGTCTTATTATTTATCAGGTGTTTAAGATTTGATATGAGGTCAGTGGATTGCAGTCTGTTTCCTGGAGCTGATTTTTCTTTTTTTCTTTGGGTTTATTTGTTTTTTTGGGGGTTTTTTTGCAGTCTGGCATTTCAACAGAGCACATAAGGTGATAACTTGTAGTATATTTGCCTAGCAAATTCTGGGTACAATTAAGATGCAAATTAGCAGACTGGCGTCAGTGTGACGCAGGACCAGCTTAACCAATTTACTGAGGTCTGAACAAAAAGCCGAAGAGTGGATGGGCCACTGAGAGCTGGACTGTTCATTTGATTTTTAAGACAGCTCTTCTAGGATGCTGTATATGGATACACATACTTACATATAATTGATCTGGCCTTGGGTCAAGAAGATGGACTAGGTGACTGTTTGAGCTCCCTTCCATTCAAAATGTCTACGAGAGTGGAGAAACATCACAAGAGTATCATGGGGAATCTGGACTGTAAAAGGTCCAAGGATAATAATTACTCTTTGCACATGAACGTGCACTAGCGAATTTTATGAAGATGCTCTCAGTCCAAACAGTTGTGTCAACTTTACTAATGGTACTAGAAATGGGATCCCAAATTTGGACAATGTTCCAGTGACCTCTGATCTTTTTGCCATTGTGCCATTTAAAGTTGAGTAATTCATAAAAATGTATGAACAGGTTAGACACACACCTGTATAAAATGGCTTAAATAGAGATAATCCTGACTTCAGTAGGGTTGGACTACATGACCTTCTGAGATCCCTTCCAGCCCTACCTTGCATTGCTGCTCTGCATATAATTATAGAAAATGCAAATCATGATGGGCACCATTCCCCAGTACTGCCATGGCTGTATGGAACTAACTGCTTGCTTACGTGCTTCATTTCAGATCATCACACCACTCATATCTTATAGTCTTTTCCTCACAAGATCCCATTGGCTTGTAGCATCCTACAATAAACAATGGTTGGAAAAAAAACCCAAACCACAAAACAAAACCCCAAACCCTGTAAAAACCCATGAAATGACCAAGCTTTCCTTTACATAATCTAATTATATTAAAATAAATGGATTATGTTTTCTTTTCTTTTTTTTTTAAGTCAGTAAATACCAGAAGAGGATTTTTCCAGTGTTTACAATGTGCTTAAAAACTTATAGTTGGGCACCTACTTAATTTGTGATTTTGCAGACTTCACAGAAAAAGCAAAATCAAGGATTGTTCACAAAATCTGCAAAATCATCAACAACAAAAAGCTTAATAAAAATAAAATTCTGGTTCCCCAGTGGTACAAAGGCAGTGGTCCTCACTGCCAGGAGGGGAAGGCACTGGTTGGCAGGTGGTACAGAGGGCAGCAGACAAGATGGTGGCTGCCCCTTTGTCCCTCCTACTCCCCTCATTGGGGCCTCTCTGTCAATCAGTGCCAAGGGGTGGGGTGGCATGAAGGGTAACCAGCAATCAAGATGGCAGCTTCCCTCTCATCCTTCCTCTCCTTGTCAGGACCTTTTCCCCCATTAGCACCAAGGGGTATGGCCACACAAAGATGGCTGCTGCCCCCTCATCCCTCTTATTTCCTCTAATTTATGTA
>NW_017728991.1:4149586-4152196 GCF_001723915.1 Gavialis gangeticus | reverse complement strand
CCCTCATTGGGGCCTCTCTGTCAATCAGTGCCAAGGGGTGGGGTGGCATGAAGGGTAACCAGCAATCAAGATGGCAGCTTCCCTCTCATCCTTCCTCTCCTTGTCAGGACCTTTTCCCCCATTAGCACCAAGGGGTATGGCCACACAAAGATGGCTGCTGCCCCCTCATCCCTCTTCCTCCCCCCTAGGCCTCTCTGCCAATCAGCACTGAGGAGGGGGCCTCTCTGCCAATCAGAGCCAAGGGGTAGGGCCATGGTGAAATGCCCACGAAGTTGGCTCTGTGCACCGTGAGTGGGCTGTGAAAAACCTTCGTCTCGCCATGATTGAGGTAGGTCCCTACTTAGAGCATGCCACCAAATGCAGATTCATGCCAAGCCTGAGAGCATGGTCTATGGCACTCTTTGATCCCAGCTGCTCGGTGCAGATTTTTCATCTTAATCACTATTGCTGGGGTGTAGCCTTGTGTGTCCCAGAGCTGCTGGTTTGATTACACAGAAGGGGTGGATGTGCATTCCTGGTTGGGGTATTTTGTTAAGCAAGTGTAGGCTGAAAATCCCACTGGGAAGGATTTTACTTCTAGTTGTTGGCAAAACATGCTGGCATTTTCTGAAAAGCTCTTACAATGCTGCTGTCATCACTGCACCGTCCTTTTAGGGCTCTCTTCTACCGTGAAGCCTTAGCCAAGTTATAGCCAAACCCTAGGCGCGTTGCTACAGAGCCCTATTAGGGCAACTTTTGGATGTCCTCTGGGGAGGTAGAATGACTCTTTGAACTGCTCGGTGCACAAGGAAATGGTTTCACTTCATGGGGTGCAGCTCACTTCTCTGACTGTGGTGCTTCTACTCCTAACTCCTAATGCAAATTTACATGCGTAGGATGCCCATGGGTCCATCATGGAGAAGCGAATCTCACCCTGAGGAGGAGCTTTCAAATAAGTCAGCTCTCAATGTATCCTTAAGTAATGATGCCATCAAGGCTGGATTGAAGGATACTCATTCAAATCAATGAAAAGTCTCCCCCTAGTTTTGCTGGGAACTGTGTTGGGAACTGATCCTGCTTATAACAACCATAAAGAAAGGAAGTTCCTTGGACAGATTGATCTCTTAAGATGCCCTATGGTGAAGGTTGTCCGGCCATTACATAATAGGCAGAGCATGGAAAATTTAAGAAAGCACTAGGTCATCTGAAAATAGGAAAATTAAACAGAGATTAGCGAGGGCCAACTACATCATGTAATCTAACCTTCTAAACTGCATACCTTTCTATAACAATCAGAGCCAGGCAGACAGCCATTTGGCGATAACACCTACTCAAGAAGATAGCACTTAGTTTTGAACAGCAGTAGCAAATCACCTCAGACTTTTATAAGACTTCATTTGATAACCCAAATCTATTTCCACCAGTAAGCAAACAAAGCATTATAGTATTCTTATATTTTGAAACAGAAAATAAATAATGCACACAGCAGTGAGTCATAGATAAGATTATTTCACACGCTTTTGAAAGCCTTTCTAATTGATGGAGTGCAAAAACTCTGGTATGGGGATGCATGATAAATCCTTGCAGGGCTTTATAATATCAATGTCCAAAAGATGTTCTGTTACATCCAAGGAAGTCAGCCTATTTGGCATTAATAGGTTTATCTAAAGCATTTAAACTTTCCAATATTTGTATGAGAGAGAGAGAGAGAGTGTGTGTGAGAGAGAGAGAGAGGGGGAGAGAGAGAGAGAGAGGTGTAGATGACTGAGAAATATTTCTGGCTTTGAGAAGCCTTGGAGAACACCATTTTTTTTTAAAATGCAGGGATGGTATTTGGGTTTTTCTAGTTCTTAATCTGCTCTGCACAGTACTCCACTGTGTTAAACACAAATACACAGACCTCTATTGGAGGAAGAGAAATACAGCTCTTTAAGCAAACTTAGTGTTAGAGTTCAGGATTTTTTTTCTTTTTTATAATAAGCACAGCATTCATTTCCCTATCTGCACGAGGGTGTTTTTCTGGCTAGCTGTGGATATATTCCAAAAAATAGTAATAAAGAAAATAGGGGCAGTATTTCAGTCTTGAGTTTCAACTGGGTCTTACTGGACTCCATTTTTGCATCTGCAAACAATTTAGCCTACATTTTTTGGCAACATGAAGGTGCCTAGGTAGCTAATCACTGTCTGTGACTGTAGGAATGATGGGTGGCAAAAAGCAAGAATGATTGTTTGAAGGCAAAAACATTGCAGATGTAAACACTGAGGCTGGAAATGAGACCCCTAGCTTACAAGAGAATGTCAAATATCTCTACAAACTGGGAAGAAAACAGTGTTCTGATCCTCAGTAGATGCAGGAACGTGTCTTCAAGCTACATAGTTTGCTCACTTTCGTTCTTAGTATTTTCTGTAGAAAATCTCATTAGGAAAGGGAGGGAAATGGAGCAGGCATTTTATTGAAAAGTTTGAAAAAAGATCTTTGGCTAGTATCAACAGGATAATGAAGCAACTAAGGACATTTTATCATTTTGCAGAATCTTTCCCAAGGAACAGAAGAAGAGAATAGTTTGGCCATAACACTGGCAGGTTTTCAAAAGTGAACATTTCACCAATTCTTTTTTTTTTTTTTTTTTT
>NW_017728991.1:4143949-4149362 GCF_001723915.1 Gavialis gangeticus | reverse complement strand
TGAACATTTTCCCAATTTTTTTTTTTTTTTTTTTTTTTTGGTAACAAGCTGCATTTGCTGTTAGGATCAAATGCCATTTCACTGGAGCTCAAATTCACAAAATCCCTTCAGAGTATTTGTTTTCAGGTGCAAAATCATGTGAAAGCTAACATGGTTTGGGGTTTTTCTCCCCCCCTCCAACCCCTTTGGCTTGAAAAGAATGAGATAATCCTATTCCATATGAAGGAAAAATGAGAAAACGGTTCCCAGACTAACCGAGTGAACTCAGCACGTATGCTTAAGATTGTGGCTAGAGCAGGTGTGCTTTATACCTAAGTGTGCGATGATAACCAGGATGAGAATTTTGTTGGATTTCCTTATTATCAGCATGTTGTTGCTCTCCTTCAAAGCCGTGCTGTTCCAGATTGACAAGAGACCTACATTTCTGAACGATCCTCTTTCCTTTATCTTTGCTCCAGCTGTACATTTGTGGTGCTGAATGGATAGCGCCCACTCAGACAACGGTTAGGGACCTTTCTTTATCTTAATTAGGCCCCGGACCTAGTCACAAGTGAGCTGTATGCTTATTAATCTATAATGACTGTTCTGCTCATTAAACAATGCAAGTGCAAATAGAGTACGTGTCCCGATGACCGCGTGTACCAGAGCTGGCATTCAGATGCATCTTGCAGATGAGAATAAAACTGGCACTTTGGGCCAATGTCACCAGTGACGCTTCTAAGAAAGGTTTTTAAATGCAAAATTATGACAGCCCATCTAAAACATCTGAAGTGCACAGCAGCCTATAGCACGAATGCAGTTAAGGGTCATCTATAGCTAATGACATCCCAGGGAGTGATGTGGCCAGAATTATGTTCAACTACCATTGACTTCACAGACCGAATGACCAGGTGGCCAGTTACCGCCTGGTGGAGGGCAAGGTGGCCTTGGATTTATGGCTGGTTTGGAGCTCAAGCTCACATTTCTGAAACTAAAGGAAGAGGCCTTAACTGCTTTGCTACCACATCCTGCTAAAATGCATACCCAATCCAAAGTCCATCCAGACCAACATTCTGCTGACTTGATTTCCTTCCAACCAGGGTCAATTATTATCATCTTAATTACCATAGTACTTGTACTGCAGTAACATGTAGGAGCCCCTACCATGAAACAGTAACCCCCTTTGATGCTATACAGGCCCATCAAGTGTGATGGTCCCCACTCTGAATCATTAGCACTTTAATTAGTTATGATATGCATTTGCTCTTATCCTAAATTGCTACAGGGTGATTTTATAGATCATTAGGCAGCTTCTGCATTCTGCTGAGGCAACAGATAAACTCAGTGAGGCTCCCTTTATTTAGTCCTGCCCAGGATTTATATAGGTGTTAGCTTGGCTTTGGGATGAATGGGGCTATGGGACAATCCCATATGATTTGGATCATCATTGTTAGAAGTTATACAGAATAAGAGTCAGACAAGAAGAAGATACATTGAAGCTAGCCCTGGCAGGTGTATATAGATGGGAAGGAACAGGTGATTGCAACAACCACTTCTTATCAGCATCAATAGCAGCACTGACTTCTTTGGAAAGAGGTGAAGAGCATGGCCCTTACCAAATCACACTCCAGGCAATGCTGGATGCAGAGAAAGCAGATGCTCCAGCATCCCCTTCAAAAAGAAATAGAACAGTTTGCACCTGAGAAGCTCTGGGAAAAAATGGGAGAGAATTTCAGACTCACTTATGGAGTTTAGAAGAACACGTGCCAGTAAAAGCCCATGACACTGGTGCTCCTAGTGCCTTGGGCATTTTGGAGAAAATGTCCCTAAAAGGGTCTTACAAGAATCAATGAACTCAAGGAGCCAACTATGGCATTGGTCGGAGTTTGCCTTGGTTTACCAGGTACCACATTTGAATTCTCTTTCCCTGCTACTGGGTGTCTGAGCCAGTCTCAAAGTCAGCCTGACATCTCTCTTGATACAGGGTCACAGATGAGAAAATAGAGAATTACAAGGTTGGAGGAATTAGGTTTCCAATGTCTGTCTACTAGAATAAGCCAGAAGCTTCAATACTGGCTGAATTTATTCAGGCAATCACATTCCCTTTCCAAGGCTAATGCACATGAATACTGTGTTCGGAAGCTGAATTGACAAGGAATCCATCTCCATAAACATGTATAAGGTCCCAGGACAGGAGAATAGCAATTAATTGATGAGGAGGATTATATCTATATGACAATTATAGCAAACCTAAGGTTGGCTTTCTTTGAAAGACTTCGTTATAAATTTCCAGGTCCTAGGCCGCTCAGAAAAAGCCCTTTGTTTATGGGCAAGAAACCATATTGCTTTTGCATGTATTTATTTTCATATTCTGCAAATGTACCTTACGAAAGCAATTTGATCCTCATGAAGCAGTTCCCTAAGCTATATATGTGAATTGACTGAGATCTCATTAATTTAACCCAGATCTCCGGAGTCACACTTCAGTGCCTTCACTGCTAGAACATCCTCTCTCTCTCCGACTGGTCTTTGCTGACTATTCATAGAGAGTAAAGTTGAATATTGAAGTCCCTTCATATGTGTATTTAGACTACTCGGTTTTAAGACTCCAAGAGCAAATTAGAAAATTACATTAAATTATAACACAGAAACTGGCTCATCTTTTATTGTTGCAGTAATTGTTCAGCTTCCTAAGTATTAATAGTTAATCTCTGTTCCCTTCAGACGGCTGGTTGCTGGCTTAGGTAAAATGAACGAGTGCTCCCTCTAAACCCTTTGTAAATCAATGGGTGTCTTTCTGCTGATTTCTATCAGACCTGGCTTTAGTCTCCCCATCACCGTAATAGGTGAAAGCCTAATATCAACTAACGTTGTCCTCACGGCACCCGAATGAAGCAGAGGGATATTATCATGTCGCCTTTACAGATGGAGACCCTGGGCACAAAGAGATTGTACAAGGTCACCTTGTGCTCAAGTCAGATCTCCTGAGTCCCGTATCAGTGCGGTCTCCATACAGACCTCTTCCCACCTTGAGGCCTGGCATTTACCAAGAGCAGTGTTACGTCGGTGGAGGATGCTACCCCATAGCTGTCACTGCCTGACACAAGGGTGGCACTGTTCATAGGGAGCATATGTGAGAGCTGCCCTCCTGTTGTAATGGCAGGACTCTAAATATGAATAAGACTCCAGGAGAAAATTAGGAAAGAAAAGGCACAGCTGCTTTATGAGCAGAACTTAACCGTGCTGAAATTTTTATTAAGGAACCAAACCTTTGCCCTTTTATATTTTAACATACTCTTTCTTTATAAAGTATAAACGTAAGGATATTAGATTAGTTTGATCCTGGTTCTTATTATAGGTCCGGTAGATGGGAATTCAGTTCCCCTCCTTCTGTTTGGTATTCTTAGATGTCAAATCAAAGTCCAGGTGCTGCACAAGCCCATTTCCTTTCTTCGGTGTTTTATTTTTCCCAGCCCTATAATTCCCCCCAGGAAACCAGAGAAATGTTAATTTCTTACATTTTTTCCCCTTTTATTAAAGTAACAGCTCTGGCCATTTAAACAATCAAGCACATGTTCTTGTGCTGTCTGCACCTTCTGCTCTCCATAAATGGTGATGTGGTAAGAAAAACCATGAAGGAAAGTAAGGAAATGACATTAACCTTTTCCATCTGATAAATAAGGGCTCTATTCAGCTGCAGTAATCTACATCCCTCCCCAGAGACCCAGGTAATTTAATACCTAAGGGCTCAGTTCATTTAAAATTATTTCCACACTGGCCAGATGATTTCTTGGTGAATTATTCAAGTGCAGGGTTGAATTATTCTCCCTTATGCAGCAATGGATGGAGAGAGCTGACTGTCTGGATGTCCCAGGCTTATTGTCTTATTGAGAGATCCCTTTGGCATCCACAGGGCTTCTGACCTGATCTTGTGGTCACTGAAATTCATGGGAGCTTTGGCACTTACTTCAGTGGACAACGGCACGCATGTTGCTCATCTCATTTACTGTCCTCGCCTATAGGCTATGGACTTGATGCACCCACAGCTTATCACAAGAAATGGGAAACATGAGCTACAGACTGGTGGGAAGTGAGAGCATGTGTTGGTCTGGCCTGCTTACAGCTATGATCTGCCGATGCAAACTCAGTTGTACGGGTGCCTTGTGTTAAAGAAGCTATTACAAGGTGGGAAGGAGAAAGAAATGGGTCACTGACTGTTGAGCACTGCCTCTTATCAGCCCAAAGTCCTTGCACTTCTGAATGCTAAAATCTCTCCCTGCGCTGGGGAAGTTGGGAGGCAGATGTGTCTTTTTCTACTCCAGTTTAATGGAGAAAGACATGGAAATCAATGGGAATTTCAAAGCAACATTTGGGTCTTTTGAAAACATAGGACTTAATTCTTTACTTGTACATTATTTAGGGTCTGAGCCAAAGCATGTTCAAATCAAGGGAAATCTTTTCATTAACTTTAAGTGGGCTTTGGCTCAGACTCTTAGCTTGTGGCACATAGTTATTAAAGAACAAGCCTGACTAATTAAGCATAATAAACCCAGGTTTTAAGAAGCTTCGCAGCCTTTCCAGCGCTGAAATGATCCATGCTCTGAGGGTGCATTATTAGGCTGCCTTGAACAAACAGGAAAAGCGAGAAGGCTGACCTCTATATAACATTTAATTTCATTGTCTTTACAGAATGCTTTTTGAATCGTGCAACAGCTCCGCAAAGTATTCTGGGGTGGATCGAACTGGGTAGAAATCAACATCCTTCCCTTGCCACCAACAGGTCTGTTAAGATCTGGTGTGCCAATTGTAAAAGTTGCAGAGGATCAAATCCTTTGAACACTTAGTTCAGTCTGCAGATTTCCCTCTTCCCCTCCGTGCTAGACATTAGGGCAAGACACGAGGCTGCTAAACCTCGTACAGCCGTAGCAACGAGCTCTTACCTTGTATACCCTCTGGCAAAGCAGCAGTGCATGCAACTCCAATTCATTAGCATTTAAGCTTGGAGCTGCTGGTGAATCCTGTTCTGTCTGGATTCGTTTAGCTGGATCCACCAGAAGAGCCATTTCCAAGCATTTTCCTGATCTCCCTTCACATCTAAAGTAGGGAACTGAATATAATCTGGAAGAGTTGTCCGACACAAGAAAAGACGGGGAGAGAAGGCATTTGAGTGAAAATGAAAAACCAGGGATAGAAATCAATGAGTTACTATATGAACCAAAGAGGCTGAGCTGGTGAGGAATGGCATCAAAACATTTGGCATATGCTGATGCTATGTGTAATATGGATTATAGGTCACAGTGATGGCACTGAGATGACAAGGCTTTATTCTCCTTGCATTGGGAGATTTGTGATTTTAATGAGGAGTTGAGGGATGGAAATGGGGACAAGGAGTCTAGGGAAGCTGGAATATAAAAACAGAATGGTGATAGATTTT
>NW_017728991.1:4118667-4138949 GCF_001723915.1 Gavialis gangeticus | reverse complement strand
GTAATGAGAAGTTTTGGGGCTCAGCTCTTCATATAGTCCAAAATGAAGTTAATGAAGATTCACTGGTTTGAAACAGATGAGGGTCCAGCCCTGCCTAGACAGTGTTTGTACAGCACATTCTGGTCAAAGAGTTTACGATCAGGGTTTATACACAGATATATAAATAATCTGTTATGTCTTTCCTTGGGGGTATGGTGGAGGAAGAACAAGGAGGAGGTATGGTGATAGGTCACGGCTACATATTTAATAGCATGTCATGGAAACTGTGGAGAGCCACATCCTGCCTTTTTAATTAACACCTCCGTGTATGACAGTGTGAAAGGTAACTGCTGCTCAGCTTTTTTGATGGCTCATCACAAAGAAGGCAAGATCAGAGCCCTGGCTGTGTTGTTTCAGAGGGGTAAACTTTTCTGTAAAAATATGATTTAAAGTTTAGAACAGAAGTTGTTAACAGTGGGTACGTCTACACGAGATGCTAACTGCACAGTAGCCTAATAACACTGCATAGTGCCAGGCAAAAACCGTGCTAATCCTCTACTGTGCAGTAATATTAGGCTACTGTGCAGTTAGCATCACTAAAAACCTGTGCGCTGGTGCTACTGCGCAGTAGTGCGAGTTACTGTGCATTGACTTAGTACTTGGTTAACCAAGTCCTAAACTTAATGCACAGTAACTACAGTGCATTAATGAATGTGTAGACAGTGACAGTCTCAAGAACCAGACCCCCTTGTAGCGCAAGCAGTACAAGGCAATTTGTCTGGGCCCTTTTGCTTCAGGGTTTAAGCCAGTCTGTAATTGTTAGAGATGAGGATGGGAACTTCTTTGTGGCAAATATATATCCTGTGGGGTTTTGTCAATACTTTCTGGAACATCTGGTATTGGTCACTGGCAGAGACAGGACCTACTAGCTAGCCCTAGGATCTGATCCAGTTTGGCAGTTCCCATACTTCTCCGGTTTTGTCCGTGAATTTCTGATTTTCCAGCTTGTCATTACCAAAGCAGGGACAAAGCTAAGGTGCATCATAATCAACCACATTAATTCTTGAGTCAGGAGGACAGACCAGCCAAAACACAGGAAGAAACTGAAGGCAATAAGCTGGAAGCAACATGGGCTGAAATGACCATGAGTCAGAGGATTTTGTCCCCCAAAATTTGGCTGGAAAGACCAATCTAAGCAATGGATTCATCAGAGCTTCTCTGGGAGTAGAAATGGGAGTCTAGCAACGGAAGTACAGGAACCGGCGCATTTCTGCTGGAGGTTGCGAGTGTGTGCGACTATGTACGAGTAATTTAGGGAGCCTGCTAAGGGACAGTGCACCTTCCCCTTCCCCTCTGTGCTGTCTCCTGGCATTAAGCCTGACAATTTGGTGTTGATACGAGGCAGAAGGGAGAATGAGAGAATATTTCCCCCCAAGACAATAGAGAGCTTTGTTTATCACAAGCAATTCTGTAGGGTTGGAAGGTGACATATGATGTCTTTCCTAATAGTTTTACTGTCTAGGAAGCATGGAAGCCATGCTGATGGATAGGATTTCCTTTCCTCTCCACTTGTTTACTCTTGGCACTGCTTCTGCCAACATCTGCTTCTTTAAAATAACCTGTCTAGTGCCTGGGGGGAGCAAGGAGCCATGCCACAATCCTCAGAGAAGGCAGGAGACAGACTGAAGCAATGGCCCTTAGATTATTATTTGCAGAGCAAGCAGACCCACTGTTTGCTGTGGATATGTAGAGAGTATATTGCTGTTTATTTGATGCTGGTTGCTTCTCCTTGGGCCCAGCTACTAAATGTCATTAATATATTCCTCTGGGATCGTATCCATGGGGCAATTGCAATACTGGCCACAGAGATGTCCTGAGTGTCTGGAGCAGAGGGGAAGCCATTTGTGCAGTCATGGGGGCTAGGGACAGACATTACACATAAACCAGTTTACATGAACAGAAAATGGTTTAAACCAGTAACAGAGCAGATGTTCAGTGTCCATAAACCAGCTGGAAAATGGCTGAAACCACAGTTTGAGATAAACCTGGTCGAATGTCATCTCAGACTTAACCGATTTGGGTCAAACCGGTTTATGCAAATGTGTGTCCCAGACCAGAGAGAGGGGTTGGCCAAATGATCATTAATTGTGGCCCATTTAGCATTACAGGAAAGAGAAAGTCCCACATTTCCTATCCATGGTAATTTTATCTCCTGGGTACTTCCCCTCCTCCCCACCCTGGGGTGGGGGAGGTGACACCGAGTGACACAACAAGCTTTTACCAGGGTGAAGGAGTTTATTTTGTAGATAGAGCTCTTCAGAGTGTCATGGAGAGCTTTTCTGTTAGGGGAAGATTAGAGAGGAAAGCACTTTTGCCAAAGGAGAGGAGAAGGGGAAAGCTTCAAATTGCCAATGGGAGAGGTGAGTGGAAGTGATCCTGCTGGCTAGTCACGGGGAGAGAAGGCAGTAATGGAAAGGGGTTTTGGCGGTGGGGAGAGGCATGGTCTTTAACCTCTGTGGTCTGCAGAGTGTTAAAACCTTGGCCTTGCAGCTCTTTCTTTAGGCTTCTTCTTGATGGGCCTTATAGGCTCTGAGCACCACTGATATAAATTGGGAGCAACTCTGCTGGAGACTGCTGAGTTGCATGGATTTCAACGCGGTGTAAAACAAGCCTTGAGCTTGTTGACTCATTTTCTAATACTGACAAAGGCTTCTGAAGTGTGGGCAGATAAGGAGACAGCCTGCCACTGTCACTTTGGCTCTGACCTTCCAACGGATACTGGACCTGCAAAGCGATACGACAACGGGGAGTCGCACTGATGTCGGTGGGACTAGCTCCACCGTATGCTGTCAGCTGCAAGACGTACCACAGTGGTATGTACTTTAGAAATATCAAAAGATGGCTGGACCAAGTCTCTTTGCCTCCACTTCTACTTCCTGTCATTGTGCATGTAGAGCTGGGGTGATTTTTCCCCAGGTCCATTACCTTGTATTGGTCGACATTGAAATTCATCTGCCATTTTTTTGCCCCTTCACTTAGCTTGGAAAGATCTTTCTGCAGCTCCTCTTTTCTCCTCTTATGGAAAAGCAGTCTCATTGTCCTTGTTGGCCAGCAGGAAGGAATTGCATATTGTGGCCCTCTGAGAAGTTTTAGTTTGCTGCCCTACAGCTGAGGAGCGAAGCACTGGGCTCTGTGCAGCTCATGGGCTGTGCAGGAAGCCCATGCAGGCAGCCTGGCAGCAGCCCAGGAAGGCAGGTTCTGCTCAAGAAAAGCAGCGAGACTGATCTTATTTTTTTCCCCTCTGGAGCCTGCCTGAGCTGTGTGGGGGCCCAGTGCTTCCCTCCACAGCTGCAGTGCCCCCAGGGACTGCCCGAGCTGGAGAGGCAGGTAAATGCACGGATATGTGCACAGGTATGTAAATGGGGGTTTAAAGGTCCCTAAATTGAAGTGGTGTTTTAAAAAACCCACCACTTCAGTTTAGGGCCCCCATTTCATCTACACATGCCCCAAGAACTGACATCATGTTCTGCAGCGCAATGGTTTCTTCTTTGAGGGTTCTCACCCAAATAGTGACCAGACCTAAACCTCCTTTCTTCATGAGATCTGATGAGATCACAGCCCACATCAAAGCAAATATGGGGAAAACACCAGAATTGTTTAGACCATACCTATTAAACATCATTTAATAAAAACACAGCGATGGCTCATGCATTTTGGAGGTTCAATTCAGAGGCTCCAACCACTTGTTTGAGTAGCAACCCATATCCATTTGTGTCTGCAAAAATGGGTCTGAAATTCCTGCCTGGACAAAAACATATTGTGATTTCCAGTGCATCCTGATTTGGGTTAGGTTGAGGTATGAAAAAACAGCCATTTGATGGTGTTTCCTTTGTCACATCTGATTTTAGTCCTCAATGGAGCTCAGAGAGGTGGTGACTCATGCAAACATGGACTGAACTCCCCCGTTCCCCACAAATAATTTGAGACTTTAATTTATGAGACTTCAAAAAAAAAAATAGAAAAGGAGAAGAAAGGTTTAGGCTGTCTCTTGTTTATACCTATGTGAGGCTGTGCAAACCCAGTTAAAAGACAAAATGTTGGTGTGACTGGGTTTCAGGTGGAGGTGCAGTTGTCATGGTAATAATCCGAGGTGAAATCTGAACCCTTTGAGCAAGCAGGAGAATGTGGTTCAACACGTATGACAATGGGTCAAAGAACTTGAAAGGTCAGAAAATACAATCCGGGTGCAAGAGCAATTATTTGTGATTTACTGCCATTGTGTCATTGGGTTGATGCAGTTCCTGAAAACTCTGATGCTTGGGATGGTCTTTAAAGGAAAGTTAAACAAAATGTGTTCAGTGGAAAAGCTGCAAAACATCATTTATCATTTTGTTTTTCAAATCAAGCTGAGAGAGATTGTATGTCTTGGGGTGCTGCTAACAAGATTCTCCTGGCAGGTGAAATTCAACCTCTTTGGCCAAAACCCAAATAAATAGGCTGTGTGCTGGGAACAAAAAATGGTCTGTAGGACTAAGGGCCCCATTCTGTGTTGAGTGCTTTGGCCCCAGTCCAGTGAGTGACTTGCACATGGGCTAAGCTTGTTCCCAGTGGCTTCAAAGGGAGTACTTGTCTCCTTAAAGTTAATCATGTCTGCAAGGACTTTGCTGGATCAGGGCCAGGTGGTTCAGCACTTTGCACGATTGATCCCAAAGCTGAAGCTAGGGATAAAAGAAAATGCAGTATCCAATGTAGGACATGGGATTTGGATGCCCCCAAATTTTAGTTGCCCTCATTCGTATGGCTGCAGGAGCAAACTAGGGAAGAGTCTCCCATTTCCATTACCATAAAGATCTGCCCACGGGAAGCTGGCCAGGGGAAAGCCAACTATGAGATTCTTGTAGGGAGTCCCGTTCACAAGCAGACACTACACGGTGCCATTTTAATTGCATTTTCAGCTCAGGTATCAGACCAGGGCAGCAACTACACTTGATCTTAGGCCTGGGCCTGCATGTAGGATGCCGGCCAAAGGATTTGGAAGTATCTGAGGCCCCAGGCTGGGGTAGACAATACTTGCTCATAGTAGGGCCACATATGGTTCTGGAACGATTCAAATGGATTCAGATTTAATCTGGAACATGAAAAATCCCCCCACACCCAAAAAAAAAATACAGTTCAGGGCATGGGGTTGTCATTTTTCCATTTCCCCAAGAAGAGAAGAGGTTGGAGCATTACCTGCTCATGCAACTAGCGGTGATATTCTGCCCTCTCTATGCTGAGATAGGCAGAGACAGTACAGAGTCCTTCTCCTCTCTGTAAAGGGATTGTAGAGCTCGGTCCATTTTGGTACCCTTTTTCGATATCAATGTTTACAGTCAATCCAACATCAAAGAGTGAAATGCTTCCTCCTTTGGTGTCAAGGGAAGCTGTGACCTTAACCTTGTTGGAGCTAAGCTTCCACCACAGTACTGAAGTGCTTAGCAGATCTGCCTTCCCCTGTGCCACAGTTCCCTGGTACAGGAATCCTTCTGCAGCCCCTTCACTATTGCAGTGTTATCAGCTTTAAGCTCATGCTAGAGCACTGGAAACCACCCAAATTTGGGGGCAGGTTGCATCCAGAACAGCATCCAGATCTGAACTCATAGATAGGCCCAGCAGCTAATACCACAATGACAACAGCAGGACCACAAAGTAATGAAATGTGGCCTCTTCTGGGATACAAGTCATGATGGACAACAGTGTCATAGGGGGGAATATAGTCTAAAAGCACAAGGAAAGACTCTGCACGATACCGTGAGGTCTCAGGGCCTTGTGGAAAAGTTAGGAGCTAAGTTTTGTTTATACTAGAAGCATGAAAGGCTGAGCTTGCTCTGAAGGCGTGTGAACCCATGCATCTAATGACATAAGTATTTGAAGAAGAACATTAGATCCTGCCCCCTCCCTTTTCATTTTTTGGCCAGTCTATAAAGCAAATTCTCTTTCGTCATGTGTCTGCGGTATGCATTTTGCTTACTGTTGATACAAGGCTTCCACAACAATGAAGTTTCAGACTAGAAGCCAGTGCTCCTCTCCTTCGGATCAATATGCTGTCAAGGAGGAACAATTGACCCAGACAATAACCCAACCTGTTTCTGTCTTCCTTAGTGGGAAATGGTCATTGAGTTCTGGGAGGAGGTTCATAAACAGCCTAGGGCGTGTGAGGAGGAGAATGACCTCAGAGCTGAGTTTTCACTGGAGAACAAAGAGATCTGCAGGCCTGATTTGAAAAACACCCACAAGACCAAGTAAACGGCTTAATGTAATAAGTATCTACACGCGTCACTATGTTGCTTAATTCTGTTTATTCTCACTTCTACTTTTACACACCGAGTTCCTCCGCTTATTACCATACAGCTGTCAAGTTTCTCAAACAATGCTCGTGTGGGCAGTTCGTTCCAAGGTAACTTCATTCATCTCACATTCATGCAGACTGAAGATTCATCCTTTCTTCTTTCCTGAGGATGCTTTGCAACGTCATTGTTCCCAGATTGTTTGTCCCTTCTTATGGTATTTCTGGCTCCCTTCCAGTTTGCTTTCCAGTTTCCCTTGAAATGGTCCTTCCTGCAGCGAGCAGTGACTATAGACAGTAGGACAGTTGTCCCCTGGGCTGAGAAATCTGCAAACACCGTCTTTCTAAGCTGGCTGCTTCTGTGAGAAAACACCCATTTTTGTCTGTCTCAGGTTCTTCTTAAGACCTTAAAACCCTTTTTGCTATTGACTACATGCAAAATGGGCCTCTGAGATCTGCAGAACACCCCTAAGGAAACCCGCCACCACTCTGACTTCTCAGCCTTGTTTGGCCTTGCAGCAGTAGTGACAGATTTGCTAAATGCTTCAGAAACCTTTCTAATGCCCTTAGCTTGGTTAAGGGTTTATACCAAAAATAGGTCACACTCAGGAATTTTCTTTGGCTTTGGGGATGCGTTCAACAAAGGAAGTTTGAATAAAACTCTTTCAAGGCATGCCATCAGTGAAGGTGAAAACTAGCTAAAAACAGAGCCAGGACCTAAAACACAGAGAGGGAAAGAATAAAAATTGTGGGTGCATCACTGGTTAGCTACAACTTTCAGTGATGTTGGTTTTGCCCACTGTTCACTCAGCTGAAATCTTGGGAATAGTTTCTGGCTATATTCAAAAATGAATTGAAAGACCATTGGAACCTGAAATACTTTGGAAGGCAGAGTTACATTGCAAAAGTGCCTTGTAGTCACTGGTAACAGTGCCCTGGAGAGTTATTCTGCAATAGACTGGATAATGCTAGTTTATTGTTTATAGAGCAGTTGTATCTATGAGGAAGCTAAGAGTAGTTGTATCCCAGAATACGCCTCCAGAGTTGTTTTGGCAATAAAAACAACTCTACTGCTGTTTATACTGATTGTCTCATGAGTGTTGACATTTCTAATGTAACAGATTTTTATTTGATGTATTTTAGTTGACATCGGTTTGATAAGATCTACGCACTAACCCTGTCGTGTTTACCTTCAAGGGATGAAGTGACAAAAGCCCGACTGTTTGAACAGGTTCTGCATACACATCCTCATCGACTGACTTGCTCATTTGATCATGTCGCTAAGTAAAAACCTTCCAAGCAAGGGCTAGATAGCTTGGATACTACATGAGGCGCTTTCAGCCCCAAATTTCCCCCATCCTATTGGTGGCAGATTTGGGTGTTATGTCTCGTGGCTTTGTCAGGGTTGACGGTGTCGTTGTGCTAAGAGGTTAGACGATGGGTTTGTATAGCACGGTTTAGACTCTAACCAACCTCCTGCTTGAGGAGGTTGGACTCTAGATGGTCTCTGAAAGTCCCTTCCAGCCCTACTTCTCTGTGCTTCTGCATGCCTGAAACTTTGCCTCTGGGTGGACTTGAAGGAGATGGTCATGACCCCTATGACCAGCCTACCTAATTGCTCCTCTCTCTCTGCTACACTGTTATAGCTGAGGTCAATAGCAGAGGTATCCAAATTAGACCCCTCGCTTTCGAAAAGAGGAGACAGCAGTGAGGGCTTCTGCATGTTGAAACCCACTTCCTTCCTTCATCTGAAGTAACGTGAATTTGGTGTCTTTCCGGACCTACTACAAGGTTTCAAATGCAATAAGTGGCATGCATGGTCCTAAGTAATGAAGGGAGTAAGGTAGCTAGCGGGTTAGCTGAATTCTTAAGGAACTGGTTATTTTAAGGCTGCCTAGATTTAATGTAATTGCATTAATTGCATAATGAATGATGTTAGGTTGCCAAGTGCCTTTGATGGGCATCTAAATAAATAAATATATCTGTATTGTGTCTGGTTTCATAATTGCTTCTGGAACATAGCTGTTGCAAAACATGTCGTTTTCTTCTTGCTTCCTATCTCTGTCCCCACCCAAGTTTAGAGAATCATAAGTGAATCCTGGGAGAGAAGCAGACAAAAAACTATGTTTCTAACATGGTTATTATATATCTGGCTTGTTTTGGGTTTTTTTTTTTTTTTTTATAAATCCACAGGCAAAAATTAAGTCATGTTATTACAGGATGTGTCCACAGCCATCCTTAAGTGCCCTTATTTCTGTAGTGTGGGCTATGCCTTGAGTTAATTACTCAAGGTGGTGTCAGGCAGGGTATATTTCTCAGGCTTGCAAAGTAGATTATCTTCCGAAAACCTAACAGACGGCACATTGGAGAAACAAATGAGATGTTTAAGTTACCACTCTGTCAAGCATCCAAGAAATGTTACCAGCATAGCACCAGCACATCACCTGTAAATCCGCCTGGCTGTGCAGATAGACACAACACTACTGACCTCATTTCATGTGGAAAATATTATGGCGATGGAGCATGCAGGACAGGAAACAATGAGAGCAGGATTTATATTTAAACATGAAAGCTGGAAGGTGTTTGACTTCAGTATTTGTGCATCAAGAAGGAAAATATTGCAAAATTCAGAGTAAGCCTGCCCACTGACAACAGCTCACATGTGAGATGCGCTGCACTAGACGAGAGGTTCTTTATGGCAATTTGTAATGCAAAATGATCAAATATGGCAACAGCTTGAGAGAGATTTTTACCGGTAGGGAGTTAGGAAGAATGGGTAGTGATGGGAAGTTTTGTCAGTTTGTGCTCCAACCTCTCAACCCCTACACCAAGACAGAGAGAGAAACCGAGTTGATTATCTCCATTGTGTTACTCTCCAGGGAGAACACCAGCACTGAGACATCCAGATGGAGATGTCAAACGACCCAGTGAGAGGTAAGGACAACCATAGAGGGAGGCAGTTGTAACAGGAGAAATAAATCCATGAACTACTGGTATAGGGTCACCCCATGTCCACTATTTATCCCTCCATGTTAATGAAATGTTACTGGCTTTACTTTTTGGAAAGGCTGCAACCCTTTAGACTCTAAATGGCAAGATTATCCATCTGTGTGCAAGTCATCAAGGATAAGACTTTCAGCTCGTGCAAATCATGGACCATTGACTATAACTGAACTATGCTTATTGCTTCTGAGGACCTGGCTCATATTACTCTGGGATCCTCAGGGTTCAGGTTATAATCTTATCATAGATTTTTAATTTGATTTTACCTATTGGGCTTGGGAGACTTCAGGATTGTTCTCCATTTGCCATGGGCACACAGACATTTGGACTGGGTAAATGAAAATAGAGGTTTTTAGAGGTGGGATCTCTGGCCTGGCCCATAATCTTTTGCAAGGGAAAAGCATATGGTTTACAACTGGAATAAATTTGGAGCCTATTTTCTTGCTGCTGTTACTGGTATTACAGTAGCCATCTTTTAGTGAATTCTCATAACACCTTGGCAGTTGTTCTTTCCAAAGCTCACACTGGGCACGTCTACATGTGCACCGGACTGCACAGTAACTGGTGCTACTGTGCAATACTGACGTTGCACATTTTTCCCTACGCTACTGCACAGTAGCAACCAGCTACAATGCAGCATTGTCAGTGTTAGGGTTTGTGCCCGCCGATGCTGTGTTCGTGCCCGCCCGTCATTGCTACAGCGATGTAGTCTCGTGTAACTTAGATGCCATTGTTGTTGGTTTGATAATGTGGCGCCCATCTGAAGCTTGGCTGCATCAGGTGAGTTGGAAGCTGTGCTTCTGTTTAGAAGCAAGGAGGTTGGCATGAAACACAGATGTGTCATTCTTCCTGCAATTCATCACATTATCCATAATGTGATAAATCATATTACCATTTTCATACCATTATCCCTTTTGGCTGCAGCAGGGAGCCACTATCCAGGGTCTATCAGACTGTTTCTATACACATATAAGAACATAGGACTGAAAGAAATTTCCTAGGATACAGAGTGCACTCTCATGAACCTCCAGGCAGCAATTTGTTCAGAAGTGCTCTCAAAAGCATTCACTCCAGCCCTTCTCACACCACACAGAACCCAATTAAATAAAACCAAACCCTACCATGTGCTATCTGCAGGCTGTAGTGGAGTAGGTAGGGATCATGCTTTCCACTTAAACACACAGAGCTGCAGGCACCAACTCCATACCAGGAAAAGTGCTATGAAACATTTCCCCATCTTTCCTACTCTAACAGCAAGCTAGAGTTAAGGCACAAGTGAAAAGACAGTAGCAGTAACCTTGACGTTTCGTATCACCATCCTCCTGCATTATCATTCGAATATCTGATACACGCCAGTACCATACTAAGAGCTATACAAGTTACAAAGCAGGGCATATTCTGTGCTTCAGAAAATAGAGCTGTGACTATAATCCAGTAAATCAGTATGAGATGAAATGGGCTTTGATACTGAAGAATGTTAAGTGATGTTGCAGAACAAAGCTCTCCTATCCAGTCGCTGTTAGTAACCCGTTGTTTTTGAAGAGGACGTATAGCAAAATGAAAACACTGCAAACAACAGAATTGAGGGTGTTGGCTCCATTCACTGAAAGTGGCCAGCATTATCTAATCTGATTCATGACCTGCCATTTACCTATTGTTGAATATATTATATTACATCATGTCCTTTTTAGAGCTGCAACAAACTGTTCTGTTGTTCTCTGCCAACAAGATCTGATGGAAACGTTCCTAAAAGTTTGGGAAGGATTTTTGTGCACCTCTGTCGGCTGAATGTGATCCATGAGGCCCTCTGAGTGGAGAAATCTAAGCTTGCAAATGCATTTAGCTGTTCAAAGTAACCTTCACTGGGCTTAGTATGTGATCAGTACACTAGGGCGGGAGAGGAGGAGGACATTCTTTGCAACATCAACACTTATATTTCATTGTAATCATTTGCATATAACTGGTTATTAATTATAAGTGTAAATTACCTGATTAAATTTAATTATTAGTGGCTGCTGTTGCCCCACACCTATGCTCAGCAGCCCTCCAGGTGTGACGCATGGGTGAGATACAAACTCTTGAAGTCTTAAGGAGACAATGGTCCTGCCTTGTGGCACTTTCCCTTGGGCCTGATTATCTAGATGTTCAAATGATGTTCTGGTATTTGCACTGCAACGCCCGAACTTTGAAAGAGTGCTGCACCTGACTGCTATGGCACAGAAACTACTGAGCTTGCTCTTTTTCTTCTCATATGTGTTCCCCTGACCGGGTTAAAAAGCAGAAGGGAAACTCCCTTAAATAACTGTGTTTTCTGCTCTCTTCACTCCAAATTACCTGTGGGAAGACGAATGGTAGAGAGCCCCAGACTCACCAGTTCTGAGCTGAAAGTGCTTTGATTTCTCATGGTTTTTAGATGTCTACACTGATTAGTACATGGGCTGTGTAAAACACAATGTTCAAATTTCTGCTGGTATAAACTTTAAGCAAAGCTCTGGGTTATTTCTTTCTCTTGTCTTCTATGACCCCGATCACCTAACATAGTCAGTCAACAAGTAAAATCGATTTTCAGGGCCTCTTTTCTCAACCTTCAGTGGCCAAATACCATCTTCTTTTCTTTCTTTCTTTCTTTTTTTTTTTTTTGAGATCTGGTTTCACTTAGACGAATTAAATGTCAATATATTTGTTGCTGTGAGATGTTCCAGTGCAGATTACAGCACCATTGCATGACTATAAAGTCTGTGCATCCGTCTGGTGCTGCGTGCTATTTATGTCTGTCTTTTCAAATGTTTAATAAACACTTTATATTGATATTTTCAGTCTCCTCTTTGTATTGAGGTTTTGAATGTGTAGTCCAAGAAATAGCTTTTTATTTTTATGCTGCCCAACTCACAGTCCAGCCTATTCAAAACATGTTTTTTATGCCTTTATTTGGACTGTTTTTTTTTTTTTATTCTTAAGAGTTGTTCTTGAAAGAACAGACCTGAAATATGTAAAAGGATGTAGGAAAAAGGCATTGCTCATAATGGGATAATTGTAGAACTGAGGTGCAGCACATTTGCTTGGCACAGGCCTCTTGCCACTTGGTATGTGGCAGCCTTACCATCCTCAGCGAGACTCCAGCTCAGTCTTCCAGGCGGAGGAGATCAAAACAACGAAACAATTTATATTAAACAGAAACTGGAGAAATTTGGAAAAAAAAAAAACCTCATTCCATTTACTTCAAAGGAGCTACAATGGATTTCAGTTTCTCTGGCTAAATTGAAGTATTATGGTCCAGATACTACTCCCATTTAAGTCAATATTAAGACACACTCTGCTCCAGAACACAGGGTCTGTCTGATGTGTTGGGTTTGGGTTTTTTTTGTCATGATCCAGCCAAGCACTTAATCCCACATGCAGTTCCTTCCAAGTTAATGAGAGTTGTGGACATACTTGGAATTAATTGCATGCTAATTGGGCAGTTCACTAATTGGGCTCTGTCAGGTGCTGGGACTTGAGCCAGAGTGGATAATTTCAGATGCGAGAGCAGTTCCCTCTTGGGAAGGAGGTTGTGGGGCTAGCAGCTTTAATAGAGAGCTTTTTCCATCATGAGCCATCAGGAGGGCCATCAGGCATGGTCTCTGGAAGACAGGAGTAAACCTGGACCAGCAGAAGGCTGCTTTAGCAGTCCCGAAAGAGTGAAGAGAAGAAGTAGTGAAGTAATGTCCTTCAAGAGCAAAGGGGGAAAAGCTTTCAGACTTCGAACAAGTCATCTTAGTACATTCTGGGGCTGGGAGAATTGAGCAAGGGCCCTCATTGTCATAAGGCAGAGAAAAAGAAGATGCCTCCCTTTTAGAGTCTTAATCCTACAACATTTTTATGAAAGAGAAATGAGGGTATGACCCAATTTCAAAGGAGCCCTAAGTGCTGCAGCTCTTCCTATTTCTCAGTCTCTGAACTGAACATCTTCCACAGTTACACAATAAAGACTAAAACTGGAAATCGTTCAGATCCTCTCGCATGTGAGGCAGGAACGTGGGATGTGATTTCCTACCCCCATGCTAAGAGTAAAACTCACTGGATGCATCTGGGGTGAAAGGGAGAGTGCTCCTTTCCATTTGCAGGTTTCCATTTGCTTTCTTCTTGATTTAATCAGATTCGCAGCCCAGAATTATTTTGGAACAGAGGTTTTCACATTGTTTTGCTTAATATTTTACAAACAGACTGTTGACTGAAGTAACGCTGAACAAAAATTCACCCCTATTTACATAATGGGGAAATGTCATCATGATGGGTGTAACGACAACTAATGGAGTACATGAGGTGAAGGTGCTATATAAAGACTTGACTCAATGGAATGCTGTCAGAGGCAATAAAATGTTGTGGCTTAGTTGAAAGCCATGTTTATTGGGAGTAAAGTGCTAAACTGGATATTTAGAGCTCCTAAGCTATTGTTGCTGCTCTGAGCAAGTCAGCAAAAGCCAAATCAGAGTTCATGCCCTTTTCTCACATCTGCTCATTCTGGTTCCACCCCCAAAAAAGAAAAGTGCAAATAAAATACACTAGAAAGTCTGGCTCTTGCCCCGATTCCGTTTTGCTAAAGCTCCCAACTGGGGGTCATCGGGTTTTGGTGTGTGCCCAGGGGAAAGGCACTTCATGTGCATCTCTTCTTCCATCTGGTGTCTCTCTCTTCTCTTTAAGGGGCAATGTTTGTAAAGGCATCGACATGAGGTGGGTCTTTGGACACCTAGATGCCTGAATCAGGGTCTTCTGTCATTTTGTATGCATGCCAGACCCAGAATAGTGAGGCTAAGAGACTTCAGATCTGTGAGATGTGTAATACATGTAGAAGATTTAGAAGAAGCACCAGGCCTTTGCCATGGTGGAATCTTCCAGCCTTATGAAATCCATTCATAGCTAAGCATCCTCCCAGCATGCTTGGTCTTACCCCTCTATTTTTAACAGCAAACATTTTAGGGAAATATATTTCTGAGAATGCTCCGCAAGAGTTGGGGAAGTTTCAACACACTTCCTCCTCTGAGGAACCGAGCAAAATGTATGATATCTGGAGGAGGTGGGGCAAGAGGAATCACGAACAAGCATGTCCAAGAACAAAGAAGAGAATAAAAAAATGGAAGTTCTCATCCAAACATTGCTGTTAGCAAGGGGAAGGAAAAACTTCCTTGGCAACATCTGAGAATCATTCACAGGAACTGATCAATGAGCTTCGGTGTACGTAGAATGTCACAGATTTTTTCCCCCTATCATTTCATTGGTTCGCAAAATCGTTGGCGTCATTCGTTGGGTCGCAGAAGGATTTTCAGAAAGGGGGTAAAGGATTTAAAACTTGTTTTTTTTGTAAAACGTCTTTGACAAAGTGCCTAAAAATGTTAGGAACACAAAGTCCCATTGCAAGTCATTCCTTTGGGAGGTTTTGGAAGTCTCCACATTAGCAGCTTGTAATAATGATCGTCCTGAGCCTGTTCTGTAGACGGCAGTGTACGTCAATAGATTTAGCAAAGGGTGTTTGAGTTCAGATCTTTGCTCTACCAGTGATTCATTCTTGGAAAGTCATGCAACTTCTCTGTAGCACAGTATCTTCACCAATTAAAAAGGGTTTATATTACTGGCTGCTCACTGAGGCTCATTGGAGGAAGTTCTTTTATGTTGAGAAAGGATGCTAAGGCTTGTCAGTATAAATGAGCCATTGCATCAATAATTATAATAACATTATTAATCATCGATGCTCATGCTAAAACAATTTGTCAGGTTTTTTTTAATCACATATCCAAAATAGTTGGGAAAACTTTTCAGAAATTCTTAAGACTTTCAAGGCCATGAGGGCTCTGAAGTCACTCAGCTAGCCGGGAAAATTGTACTTCATGGTCCTGTTGCATATCCTTGTTTTAATGCTGAAGATAGTCACATGCAAATATCCATGAGTATGCCCATAGTAGTAGTAGTATCAGTAATAGTAGTAGTAATACAGCTGTACCCAGGAACCCCAACAGAGATCCTTTATGCAAGCCCATGTTCCAACACTGCTTGTTGCGACAGATTCAAAGCTGCCCCCAACCCACAGCTTTCTGCCAACTGTAGTGTGCTTCAGAAGAAAAGTTTTGCCAGCACCAATAGAAATGAGAGAGGGTGCCAATGAAATGACATTTTAAAAATATGATGACTTTCTGTTGGCAAAAGTAGAGAGCAGAATCAACCCAGTAGCCCTTGATTTATGAACTGTTTTGTTGCTTTTAGAGTCTCACGGTATTTGTGGGTATTTTTAAGGAACTGTTTTAAAACCAGTCAATATGAAGGAAAAAAAAATTGTAATCCGCATTGTGTTTTTTATTTATTTTCTATATTGGCTTTTGGTTACAGTTTGCCCTCCTTTTCACACCTCACATTACGAGGCTTTTTTTTAAAACAACACAACAGTTTCCAAAGTTTACTTGGTGTCAAAAACAACTTTCTATAAGATTAGGTCAAGAGTCGTCAGTGGACGCGACTACAGTGAACTTTTAAAGCCATGAGCAAAACAAATCTTATGAATATTTCCAAAGACTGTATTCCAAGAAATATTTTTGGAAACATTAATGTTGTGTTTTTTTTTAAACGAAGGCCACATTGTGAGGATACGACACCATATGTCACATTCACTATTGAACTTGAAAAAAAAAGAAAAAAGAAAGAAATGGAAGCAATGTTTGGCTTCAAAGTGTTTTTGGAATAGCATCTATGCATGCCTGTCATTGTTCCTTGGATGGAAGACGAACTCTTAGCCTGTTAATCTAGTTCATCCAAGATGTATTATTCTGATTCTCCACTGCTCTGCATCTTGTGCTCTTGTATGCACCCATGCAAAATGGGCACAGGGTTGGTGCAAAACACTAAATTGGCCAGAAAACTGTTTTTACCTTCCCTGGAAAATGTTGGCTTTTCAGTGTCACACACACAACTTCAAATTTTCAGCTAAAAATGGAAGAAAAATGTGTTTCATCTGTCCAGTCAAAATATTTTTTTTGAGGAGAGCAGACCATCTCAGTAGAAATTGTGAAAAAGTTTCAAATGACAAATTTCAACCATCCCAGCAAAATATTATAGTTCTGTTTTGTCAACATTTTAAACTCATATGTAGGGAGGGATGTATGCGCTGGCTGTGCATGTGTGGTCAGGGGGTAGAGGCAGCAGGGGGGAAATCATCTATGTAGATGCAAGGCATTGGTTAATCGCTTCTTCAGTGTCACCGCTATTTTGTGTTGCAGTATGACCATATTACAGTCCTAGTTTTCCTCTAACTTTATCTAATTTTAACAGCGGTGGAATACCAATGATGTAAATGGAGCTGGGCTCAATTTACTGTGATGAGAGAGATGAAACAGACCAACTGGCTGCCTGTACATGACATGATCTCCTAGGAAGAAAAGGAGATGAGACCTTATAGCAAGACTGCTAGAAAATTTTTGCAAAGTTGTAAAAGAAAACCAAGGCACTCCTGGCATAAGTTGCTTTGTGAGCAAAAATGAAGGTAGAAGTGTGCACGCGTGTGATGTGCGTGTGTGCAGATATGCCTGCTACTTTTCCATGTTTGTTGGATGCACACTGAGAATAGATGCTTCCAAGTCTGACATTTCTTTTCCAGGCACACCAGCATAAATGCCAGTCTACTGACTTCTCTTGAGTTTCTTTGCATTTACAGTGGCACAGCTGAGAGCAAAGTTTAGCCCACAGAGCTGAATTTTGAATCTGGGGGCCTACATCATTCTTTAAGAGACTGCTTCACTTGACACTTAGGCCCAGATATTAGAGGAATACCCAAGTCCAGTTTAGGTTCCAAACTCTTCTTTCAATAAGTTGGGTGCCTAAATACCTTTAGGCATATCTACTTTATCATTTCAATCCTGTATGTGTGTGTCAAAGTGTTGTCCTAAGGACTCTAATCTAGGATTGGGCATCCTCATTTAGGTGCCAATGGTTGGAAACAAGGTTTAACATTTAGAGAAATGTTTAGAGGAACCCTTGTGATGAGCCTTTTTCCTGTAGTTTTATATTTTTGGCCAACAGAGTAGGCTATTGTCATGCCATGTCTCAACTTGCATCCTCTATGACGTGTGCATGTTGCTTTGTTCTCCAAGAGACAAGATGAATTGTTAGATGAAAGCAAAGCAGCAGAATGAACAGGAATTTCAACTTCTTCTAAGCTGCCAATATTTCAGAGATTAGGACTCTCGGTCTAGTTCTCCAGGTACACATACCCCCACCCCCAGATGCACACAAAAAAATGGCATCGTTACAACTAATCTTTAGTGGGAGCCCTTCAGTTAGTCTCAGTTTCAAGATTAAGGACTGAAAGGATTAAGGAGATCAAGCTACGCAAGGTCTGGAAGACTTGCTACTCTAAACCTCTGAAGCAGGCACCTTTCATGAGCACTAATTTAATTACTTTTCTACTTTTGGAAAACAAACAGAGAAATGATTAATTCCATTGGAAGCACAGAATGGTTAATAACTGAAAGGAACCATTCATTTATTCCAAGTCCTGTCCATTTGTCCCTTCTGTGGATACTTGTCTTTCCAGTTATACTTCATGGTAGCCCCTCATGATGAAATGCTATTTGCTTTCATCTTTGCTCTTCTACATGTATTTCTTGTTATCTTTTTGACAAAGTGGTCTCCATTGCCTCTTTAGACTGGATAAAAAAAATCTTAAAATAGGTCAGAAGATTGCTAGCAGCCTTTTCTTTGCCATTATAGCTTTAAGTTAGGGATGCCTTTGGAGATGAAATACATCATCGCTACTCAATATTTGTAACCATTAATAGGAACAGTTGACAGCCTCCAAGTTAATAAGCACAGTTTAGGTGTTGTGGAATAGCCAGCATACAAAACAAATAAATCCCCAAATCTCTCTCTGTTTTTATTTTATTTTATAGATTTCAAATGAGGTGAGAAAACGATTAGCTACTGAACCATTAATGACTCTTTCAAGCTGGTGCTGGCAGAGCCAACATGAGGATGACTGAGCACAGCAGCGGTCACAATAGGCTTGTCAGCCCCCAAGGAAATAAGCTCAATTGCCAAAATGCTTACAAAGAAAGCACTGGAGCAGGGATGAAAAGAATGCAGAAACGATTTCTCCACAAGGATGGGAGCTGCAACGTGTATTTCAAACACATCTTTGGGGAATGGGAGAGCTACATGGTCGACATTTTCACCACGTTAGTGGACATAAAGTGGCGCCATATGTTCGTGATCTTCTCTTTGTCCTACATCCTTTCATGGCTGTTTTTTGGCTTGGTCTTTTGGCTGATAGCCCTCCATCACGGAGATTTATTGCGTAATGCAGACATCAACCCTTGCGTTGCTAATGTCCACAGCTTCACAGGAGCATTTTTATTCTCTCTCGAAACCCAAACTACCATAGGTTATGGCTTCCACTGTGTCACTGAAGAGTGCTCTGTAGCCATCCTCATGGTGATCCTACAGTCAGTATTAAGCTGTATTATTGACACTTTCATAATTGGAGCTGCTTTGGCTAAAATGGCGACAGCTCGAAAAAGAGCTCAGACCATCCGTTTCAGCTACTACGCTGTTGTAGGCTTAAGAGATGACAAGCTTTGCCTCATGTGGCGGATAGGTGATTTCCGGCCAAACCACATGGTCGAAGGCACAGTGAGAGCCCAGCTTCTGCGCTACAAGGAAGATAACGACGGGCGAATGTCGATGGAATACAAGGACTTGAAGTTATTAAATGACCAGATTATACTCATTACACCAGTGACCATTGTGCATGAGGTCGACCGTGAGAGTCCTTTGTATGGTTTGGATCGGAAGGCTTTGGCCAGGGACAGCTTCGAAATCCTGGTTACGTTCGTCTACACTGGAGATTCCACTGGGACGTCACACCAGTCGAGGAGCTCCTACATCCCTCGAGAAATTCTCTGGGGCCATAGGTTCAATGATGTCTTACAGGTGAAGAACAAATACTACCGAGTAGACTGCATACAGTTTGAAGAAACCACGGAGGTTTATGCTCCGTATTGCAGCGCAAAGCAACTGGACAGGAAGGAACAAGAATGGAACAGAATTGAGAAAACGCTGGAGAAGGAAACAGGTTCATCAACCCTGGGAGTCAAGGAGAAATCATTTAGTGCTGTTGCCCTGATTAGCCATTTTGAAGAACTAGACGACCCCAGGAAAGCTGTCAAGCAAGCTTCGACTGAAATACCTTATCAGAAGACTTCAGTGACTTTAAGTAGACGCTCATTGGAGTCTCAGATCTAGCTGTTCACTGCAATTAAAGTTACTGCCATCAAATTTTCCTGAAAGCATCCCTAAGACATCAAGCTCATTCACAAGTATTACCACAGAATTAATTCTAACAGTATGCGACTGCAGTGTAGACAAACATTGAACATAGTCATCCAGTATGACGTCCGCCCTGCAGTCCAAATAGTCAGTGCTGCCTGTTTGATTTAGAAGCTGACTTCCCAATTAATTGGGAATTGGCTACCCATATTTTATGTGAGGCCTAGAAAGTTCCATGCAATTCTTTCCAATAAATAATGAGAATACCCCTTCAATTTGAATTGTGCATTTGAATTTTTAAAATTCTTTTTAAACAGATTTTTAATTGGTATAGTAAGTTTGGAGTGCTGTTGTAGCCAGAATAGTCGAGGAAATGTCAAGAGGCAAGGCTTTTTTTTGTGCTATCTTTCACTGAGCCAGCTGTATATTTAGGAGAGCTGTTGGACAAGCTTTTGGGCACGTGCCCAAAAGGTGTGCAGCAGGTCTCTCAGCTGCAACAGGTGGTCCAATAAAAGATCTCACAAAAAAGATCATTTTTCAGTTGATATATAGAGTGATAGAAAGTTTAGAAAGTTCTAATTTTTGGTGGCCAAAATATTTTGCAGTAATCAATTCATTTATAGTAAAATCAATCAGGACTCACAGTTTTGATGATCTCTTTTATTAGACCAACAAGATTTTTGCAAAAAAA